>NC_085028.1:7623779-7706279 GCF_963692335.1 Osmerus eperlanus
AGAATAGACAGAATGAACATCCTGGTGTCTGAAGTTTGTGGATTATCAGGATTAAGGTTGAGGGTATACTCAACCTTCACAGGCTCCTCGACAACTCTGAAAGTTACAGGAAAGTGTTTTTGATGTTTGACGGGGTGTTCGCACGAATCACAGACGCTTTTCATTCTCCGCTTCTTATCTGTCGGCTCCGGTATAGATTCAAGTCTCTCATGATCGGTCAGCTCATCCGTTCTTTCACCGAGCTCCCCGTGGGGGCCAGAGACCGTCGGATCCGTTATTCATTTCGGAATGAAAAAAAGCAGCGCGAGAGAAGAAACAGAAGCGGAGACCGTGGGGAAATTACGGCGAAGCGCGAGGTGGATCAAGAATTAAACGGCATAATTAATCAAGCAAAAAACAAGCACGCGTTGCTCATACGTTAATTATTTGAATTTCCCTCCACTTGAGGAAACACAATCAGGAGAATGTACATTAGGGCACCAGCCCTTCAGTCTAAACCATGTCCCGAATGCAGCCGGTCACCCGTAGGCCCATCTACCCAGTGACCTCAGCACAATGTCAGATCGTTTCTAGTTAACGGTTTGATTACCATATTATTATGTATAGACACAGTCAGGCATGACTCCTCCAACAAAGACAATTAAGCTGTTAGAACTATTCTTATTTGTCTTGTTTCTCATTCAAAAGTGTACACGGAGTTCGCATTTTAGGCACGGAAAATATTCGTACTGCTGAGGAGAACTTGACCAAGGTCTCCGTCACGCCGCTCCGGTCCTCCACACCCGGAACTCGCTCATCCATCCATGCGTCTGTCTCACTTTCAGCTTGTCAATACCGAACCCCGTCCCTGAGCGATGTCATCAATCGAGGTATCAATATCGAAATACCACAGTGACCCAGACGATCAATTATCACCTCGCGGGAGGAGAGGTGAGAGAGGGGACCGGGGCACCTTAAATCATCGATGGGAGTGACTGGCCTGGAGGCGGGCCCGAACAGCGGTATTGATAACAGCATTTCCACCTGTGGCAACTGAAGGGAAGAGCGCGAGCCGACCGGGAAAACGGACCACATCTGAATTCAATACCAGCCCGCAGCTGCGAGCGAGACCCAGAAAGACACGGATGAGCGGAGAGACGTGACTCGACTGATCATAAGACCGGCCGGACGGGAGGAGAGAAGCACCTCTTAAGTCTCTCTCTCTCTTTTTTCAGAACTTTATAATCGCATCTCACGGTTGGATGAGACACCTCACGTAGCTCATACTTAAGTGGTAAGCAACAATAGCGTTCTAATAAGCTCGCCTAAGCCGTCCATGTTAAATCTTCTATAGTTGCAAATAACCTTGTCCTATACCCTCCCACCCTCTTTGCACAGACGCCAGTAGGCTGGGATACCTGTCCTAATAGCGATTGGGCCTATTTATTATGAGAGCTAACAGACTATAGATTAGCCCATTTATGAGACGTTCCAACACGGTGCAGAACAAACTGCTCTCTCCTCTCATATCAAAGCTCATCATCCGACGCACGTGCTCAGGGCTGGAACGCCTTCGCCCCATGTTGGGTTTACAAGAATGCTAAAGTACGTGCTCGGTAGTCGGAGGAACTGCCTGAATGTGAGACAAGCACTCCTGCTAGTGGTTAGTATGTGTAAGCGCAGCTTCGGGACTACGAACGTGGCCACAAAACCACTGGAGATTAAACAAAGCTGTGAACATGCAATTGAAGTACTCGAGGTGATACTGCAGGTATACAGTGGTGGGAGAACAGACCAGTTCTTGAAAAATGTACTGTCATATGTACTGTTTGGCATATGACAACTAACACTGTAAAAGCCTACACACATGGTGGACAGAGCAGGGTGGGGTGTAACCTACACACATGGTGGACAGAGCAGGGTGGGGTGTAACCTACACACAGAGCAGGGTGGGGTGTAACCTACACACAGAGCAGGGTGGGGTGTAACCTACACACATGGTGGACAGAGCAGGGTGGGGTGTAACCTACACACATGGTGGACAGAGCAGGGTGGGGTGTAACCTACACACATGGTGGACAGAGCAGGGTGGGGTGTAACCTACACACATGGTGGACAGAGCAGGGTGGGGTGTAACCTACACACGTGGTGGACAGAGCAGGGTGGGGTGTAACCTACACACATGGTGGACAGAGCAGGGTGGGGTGTAACCTACACACGTGGTGGACAGAGCAGGGTGGGGTGTAACCTACACACATGGTGGACAGAGCAGGGTGGGGTGTAACCTACACGTGTGGTGGACAGAGCAGGGTGGGGTGTAACCTACACGTGTGGTGGACAGAGCAGGGTGGGGTGTAACCTACACACATGGTGGACAGAGCAGGGTGGGGTGTAACCTACACACGTGGTGGACAGAGCAGGGTGGGGTGTAACCTACACACATGGTGGACAGAGCAGGGTGGTGTGTAACCTACACACATGGTGGACAGAGCAGGGTGGGGTGTAACCTACACGTGTGGTGGACAGAGCAGGGTGGGGTAGAAAGTTATATTAGGAAAATATGTTTTTTTAGCCTCAGTGTTTGTATAAATCCACTATCATGAGATCGATCTATACACATTCCTGGTGTTAAATTAACATTAAGAAATGTGCTTGTAGTGTACATGTAAACATGCTCACTGACCTAATATATGCAAATGTCCTTTACATAGAGTCCCAGGTTAGCACCAGTCTAGAACCATGACAATATTCTCTTTGAAGACCTTATTGAACTCATATAGAGCTGAGGTACTAAGTCTAACCTGTGCCAACATGCAGAACGAAGATGATTATGATGATACATCAGATTCCACATATCCCCCCTTGGACACCCCGTGAAGGTCAGGGTTCATAGGTCAGCCACCCTGCGGTCGCCCTTTTCAGAGCCAATCAGGGAGTTCTTCCCTCTGAGCCACAGTGAGGAGACATCGCGCCGTCCTAAAAAGGTCACTTGAAGGTCACTGACATGGATTTCCTTTGAGTTGAAGTCCAAGAAAAGGTCAAAAGAGGTCATCCCAAAATGGCACCGAGCTCTGATTTTGGACTCACAGGGACGGAAATGGCATTAGGCCCTTCTCTCTACAGTTCTCACAGGGACATAAATCAGGCCCTTCAATTAACGCACTCAGGGGCTCAAATCCTCACCCCCTCTTAACACCCCCCCCTAAAAGACCTCACTCAGTGTTTTGAAGTCTAGCATGGTGCTATGCAGACCATGGGCCCACAGGAGATGAGAGAAGTTGCTATTGAGAGCATGCTGGTTAATAATGAGTTGGGGGTAAAATAGTTTTCCATTCCAAAGAATGGGACTGGCTATGAAGTGTCAGCAACGCTGGTGGACTATGTAGTTTGTATTTGAGGTTACTGTTTCACTGTGTTTGGTCAGAATTCAGACCGTTCCTTGGCACTAACCACTTAAATAGCTAAATAGTTTAATAGAACTGCTGTACTGTACTTATAAAAGCCGTTATTTGTATGTTGCTTTGGATACATGTGTGTTTGATGTATAAGATGTCAAATGTACACGAGTAGATTCACACACAGCAGGGTGAGCCATTCGTCAGTTCCATAAGCACCTGTTCCACTATCTGCAGTGCGGCTCTTCTTCCTGGTGCTCCAGAGGAGAGACAGCACCGTATGGTCAGCTGACAGGAAGTCCCACCGATAACCACATTACTCCACTGGTCCTCTAACAAGGTCTTTGACGGCACACAACTTTGATACCCATCAGAGCACTGTAGCCATGACGATCTACAGTACTTGAAACCTCATGTCCTTCGTGCTGCCTGGTGGGCAGAATGAGGATCAAGGAGAGAGACACAGGAGACAGACGTTACAAGATTTGATTTATTAACTATGATACAGGTCATGTAAGGCTTGCTGTATGGGCCATCCCCATGGAGAGCGATCGAACAGACTCTTTGCATGAGGACAACGTTTACGTTGATGTATCTTTTCACTTTACTTCATTTGTATTTTTCAACCATTGTATTTTTAATTTTCCCCCATTATTTCATATGATCTTTTTTTCTTTTTTTTTTGGTTGGCCATTTTGTTGTTTTTATTCTTCCTCTTTAAATACCGTGTGAGGTGGTGCCCCCCTCTGGTTGGCTGAGAACATGCACCACACACAGCAGGCCTCCGCACCACTCACAAAAATTATTTTAAAAAAACTTTCTTTTTTTATTATTCATAAAATAAAACATGAAAAGAAACGTTTTTTTTTGTTTTCTATCACCATCAACTAAAAGGGCAAAGCCAGGTAGCCCCTCCCCAGCCTCCCCCCCCCCCCCCAACACACACACACCCTCCAACATAGATATAAACAACCATTTGGATATAGTTTTGTTTGTTTATCATTTTAACTTAATCTGTCACCATTGTTGCAAAAATAAAGAAGAAAGTCAGTGAGCGAGCCAGCCATGTATGATCGCTGATGTCACATTTTTTTGTTTTGTTTTTATACAATTGTTTTCCCCATGTGTCATGATGCTCCCCCCCCCCCCCCCCCACCCTGTTTTCGTAGCCTAGTCTTTGGCGGCCTCACGCTCAGTCACCACAGTGAGGCAGGCAACACTCCTGGGGCAGGCCCTTCAGTGACACGTACCAGAGTCCAACCTTCCCTCCTCCCCCCACAACCACCACTCACTCTCCCTCCCTCTCTGTCTCTCTATATTTTAGTCAAGTGTAACTCTAGAAGCAGAGATATCTCTACCGGTGGTCTTGTCAGGTAGGTGATGGAGACAGTGAAGGATAAGTTAAATAGAGCATGGAAAAGTGTGACTACACACACACAAGTCCGTCCGCACGCACACACAGCTGATTCTCCAGATTCACTCACAATCAGGCTAAACTATCTCTGGTCTCTGGACGATCACAAAGTGTTTCCATGCCAACAGCGGACAAGAGCCATGGAATTCCGTGATCCCGTCTCCCTGTCATCCCGCCTGGATGAATGGCCTGTCTGTTCTATACCGGAACACCGGAACTCTCACTCTGTTTCTTTCTCTCCTTCACTCTCTCCATTTCTTTTCCCTCCTTCTCCCTCTCTCTGTATTTTTTCCTCCTCTGTGTCTCACTCACTTTCTTTCCTCCCCTCTCGCTTCCTCTTTCTCTCCATCTCTCTTTAGTTCTTTCTTTCTCTCAGGGTAAGTTACCAGTGTCATGTCAAACAAGGACACTGCTCAGAAGCTGTTGCAGCCCGAGAATAAATCAGTGAACACAGAACGAGAGAGAGAACCGACCCACTGCTTGTCAGGGCCTGTGGACCACACGGCTGTCTATCCAGAAACATAGCATTACAGGTCAGAATCTATAGGGTAATCTCAATGCAGTTATCATGGCTTTAAAATGAAACTAGATCTTTCTTTTATGTTCACCCAGAGTCCCAAGGGGGGTAATACTTCCTCATATTTCCCCTTCAATTGATACATTTCATGACAAACTGGGCCCAGAAGAGTATCTTATGTTGATCCCTAAGGAGGGAGATGGGTGTTCCGCCCATGCAGTGGAGGGGTGAGGTAATGGCTATGATACCGCCTCCGCCACCAGGTGGCAGTAGTGCGTTCCTGTTGTCCTTTAACTGCATGGCTCTCGGAGTGGTTAATAAACTGCACCTACCAGGTTTGACGTGCTTTAAAAGTGCTGTGGAAAATTCTACAGAGCAATGCCACGCCAGGGAGCCCAACTCGAGTCCAACTACAGCTGGAGCCAATCAGACTGAACTAGGAAGTGACCAATGTTATTCTCTCTCTGTTAGCCTGTGAAATTTAGACTAATACACAAGCAAAAGCACACACACACATCAAGGTCATGGCTTTAGGGCTCACCAAGGTCCAGGTTCACTAAGCTCTTGGATTGGTTGACAGGACAGAGTTGAAGTCAAGCCTCCCAAGGCCTTCTGGGAATCTGGACAGGAACACCCTGTATCTGCTCTACTCTGTGTCTGAAAACATTAACTAGTGGTTGTCTGTTCAACTGAAGCCCCACCCATCCCTAGCCCCAACCTCATGCAGTCTCTATTGGTCCAAACATGAACTTGGCCTCTCCCAAGAAGCACAAGGGCCAATCCGAAGCACCACAGAGACCAGGAAGGGAGGGACTTCCTGTGTGAGACTGCAGCCTTATTGGCCTGTGATCAACATGAAACCCTCTAAAACTGATCCATACAAAATGGAAGCATGGAGTGACACAGGAAGTCAGAGAGTAAGAAAGAGAGAAAGAGGGAAAGAGGGAAAGAGAGAGAAAACCTCCACCCTTGGTAAAACAGAACAGAGAACGGTCACACAGCCTTGAGCCCCAGGGGTCACACAGCCTGGAGCCCCAGGGGTCACACAGCCTGGAGCCCCAGGGGTCACACAGCCTGGAGCCCCAGGGGTCACACAGCCTGGAGCCCCAGGGGTCACACAGCCTGGAGCCCCAGGGGTCACACAGCCTGGAGCCCCAGGGGTCACACAGCCTGGAGCCCCAGGGGTCACACAGCCTGGAGCCCCAGGGGTCACACAGCCTGGAGCCCCAGGGGTCACACAGCCTGGAGCCCCAGGGGTCACACAGCCTGGAGCCCCAGGGGTCACACAGCCTGGAGCCCCAGGGGTCACACAGCCTTGAGCCCCAGGGGTCACACAAAAAGAAAGACAGAAGAGGAGGAGCTATCCTAACTGCCATCGGTGTGAACACACAGAGTTCCTTGCTTGAATCTCCCAGCAGATCCAGTTGGTCAAGATTCTTGTCCTTGCCGTTACTATTGCAACTGGCAACGCCCGGTATGTGTGTGTCTGTGTATGTGAGGAAGAGGCAGCATAAGGCTGAGAGAGTCTCTAGTCCATATTCTGGTAACAGTGGTCAAATAAAAGGAAGCCCCAGCCCAGCTTCTCCCCAGGGTCCTAGAAGGGCTGGGTTGTGTGTGTGTGTGTGTGTGTTTGATGAGGTGGAATCCAGATAGTGGTCCATACAGTTTATCTACCTCCCCCTCCTTACCCCATGCACCCAGTACCCGGGCCAATGAGGTGAGGATTCTTCTGGTGGGGGCAGGATTGGGTGGGGGCTGGCAGGGGAGTAATGTTCTGTACTGAGTTTCCAGGGGGAAGCATAAGAGTGTTACGCCTCCTGTCACAGTCCTATGCTGACAGGCTGGCTACACAAAGGGAAAGCGGTGTGTGTGTGTTACCCTAATGTGAGAAGGGGCTGATAAGGAGGGGGTTAAGAGGTAAATAAGGACCCATGTTACATAGTGGCTCATACTATGATCTATCCTGGCCCCTCCTGTGTGTGTGTTTTTTCCAAATTAAAATTAAATGCAACAGAGGCTAATAAAACCCCTTCTCCCAAAGACTTAAGTTTCTCCCTCCCTGTACATACTGCATCACTCCCTCTCGACTCCCTCCCTCC
Organism: Osmerus eperlanus; assembly: GCF_963692335.1. Taxonomy (NCBI): domain Eukaryota; kingdom Metazoa; phylum Chordata; class Actinopteri; order Osmeriformes; family Osmeridae; genus Osmerus; species Osmerus eperlanus. Next base: position 7,631,184 of record NC_085028.1, read on the forward strand.
CGCTCCCTCACCTTCTCTCCCTTTCCTCCTTGCTCTCCTTTTTCATAATATCAACCTCTTTTCTTTCTGCTCTCTCCTCAATCCCAATCCATCTTTATTTCCATCTCTCTTTCTCTCTGTCCCACCCGCCCCTCCCCTCTCTATATCTCTCTTTCCCTTCACCCCTCGTTCACAGCGTGCGTCGTTCCGTGGGGGTGGAGGGGGGGCAGCAGGGAGGGGAGGGGGGCGTGGGGGGTGGTCGGCGGCGAGTGGGATGGGGAGCGGTGGATCAGGGGCCGGCCGTAGTGCGGGATCACCGGGGGCGTGGCCGGCATGACGTACGGCGTCGGAGACGGCGAGGACGAGTAGGCGGAGCTCCCCATGGAGTAGGCGGAGCTTCCCAGTGAGTAGGCGGAGCTTCCCATAGAGTAGGCGGAGCTCCCCATGGAGTAGGCAGAGCCTCCGGCGGAGGAGAGGGTGGAGGTGGGGGAGGCGGGGAGTCCTCCCGGGGCGTCGGCCAGCGGCTGGTTGTAGAAGAAGAAAGCACACTGGTGGATGAAGTTCTCTATGATTGTCTGGTAGGTGCGCGTGGCCGTCAGGGCGTCCATGGTGGTGAAGTCGGGACGCATCAGCGTGGGCCAGAAGCAGATGGACAGGTTCTCACTGGTCATCAGGTTGAGACGGTTGTTCTGGCTCACCCTGAGGGGGGGGTGGAGAGAGAATGTTAAGACAGGGTTGATGAGTCAGAGGCTGTCACCCAGGCTGGTTAGGGTGTGACCCTGACGTCCAACTCCCTGTCACCCAGGCTGGTCAGGGTGTGACCCTGACGTCCACCTCCCTGTCACCCAGGCTGGTCAGGGTGTGACCCTGACGTCCAACTCCCTGTCACTCACTTGCTCAAGTGGCTGATGACGTATTTGAAGACGTCATAGTTCTCCCTGGGGAACCTGCGGAGAACTTCCTTCATGGTGAAGTACCTCTGCTCCCTGTCACCGATCTCTGGATGGAGGGAAAGGAGAGGAAAAATATAAAAGTTAGACTTGCGACTTACACATAGCCCTTGAATACCACACACACTATCAGACAAAGGCCACACACACACACACACCATAACAATGAGGGGAGGATGACATTCTGTCTATAAGGCTGACAAACAATGACACCCACACACACAAACATGCTTAATGGCAGGAGTGATACATAGTAAGTGACATCACCACTAAGGAGCAGTCAGTATCAGCTAAGTCCACACGTGCACACAATGATTCACAAATGACTCCAAAGTGGACTAAAGGATGAAGTCAGTATCATGAGCAGCTAGTCTCTGGCAGCGCATCTGACTACACAACATCTGACTACACTTTACTGAACTGAACTCTCTCGACTCTATCAGCAGGTACCGGACAGGAGAAGTGCACTACTCTCTCTCCCTACCCACGTCACTCTATTCTCTCCTCAACCCATCTCTCCTTGGGTCCACCTCCTCGCTCTCTCCTCTCAGCTCTAGATCAATACCTCCCAAACTCTCATCTCTCTACCCAAGTGCCTCATCACTTTCACCCATGGCCTCCAAATCTATCCCCAAGACTTGGCGACACCTCAAACAGATCTCCCATCCCCTCGTCCGCCTCATTTCCCCCATGGCCTACAACCCCCCCCCCCCCCCGGGACTTACTGAAGGCCTCCACCAGTTCCACCTGCATGCTGTAGGGCACCAGAGGATCGGGCAGCTCCGAGAAGAAGCTCTTCATGGCTCCTGCAACCGTGTTGATGGTGAAGTCCTTCTCAACCAGGTCCAGATTATGGTCTGTAGGAACGGGAAAAGAGAGAAGAAATAGAGACCGTGTTGGAAGGGGAGAGAACAAAGAGGGGAGAGGGATGAAAAGGAGAAAGACGGTGAAGAGGTAAAAGAAAGAAAGTTGGAGTCAAGACTTTGGGATTTTACACCTTCTGGAGTGGCACTACACCTACTGGTCACCTGTGTTATAGCTTGAGGTGTGATTGGTCACCTGTGTTACAGCTTGAGGTGTGATTGGTCACCTGTGTTAGAGCTTGAGGTGTGATTGGTCACCTGTGTTACAGCTTGAGGTGTGAGTGGTCACCTGTGTTACAGCTTGAGGTGTGATTGGTCATCTGTGCTACAGCACAGTGTGAGGTGATGGACTATCTCTGGTGTTGGGGGGGGGGGGGGGCAACCTGTGATGTAATCTCAGGAGTAATAGTATTGTCACCTTTAGTGTCCGGTCAGCATCGACCCGACACAGAGCTTCAACTGTGATTACACAGGGCAAATTCAACTTCAGCCAGGCGTACAGACACACACACACTCAGTGCCATCTCACGCTGCTATCTACCCAGCCAGCATGCTTCATTAACCAAACCAATCTGGTCGTAATTAACTTCCCACACCAGACACACACACACGCACACACACACACACACACACACACACACACAAAACAGGCCATCATACACAGATGGGAGATTGGGGGAGCATGGTCCAGGGAAGCAGAAGACCTCTTCTGGAGGATCAATGCTTACAGATGTTCTCTGCTAACTAAGGGAATCCACTCTACACTTTTAACTTTGCAATAGGGAGAGACGGGACACACAACTCTTTCCTATACTTTAGCAGAGAATGTGTGTGTGTGTGCTGGTGTGTGAGTATGTCGTGTGCATTGTGTGGTTGTACTCACCCTGGTCAAACTGGCGCTGCATGCTCTCCATCTCAGCCTTGTTCCCACTGACCCTGTAGATACCCTCAGTAGTCAGCCCTGAGAGGGAGGGGGAGGGATGTAGGGAGAGAGAGAGAGAGAGAGAGAGAGAGAGAGAGAGAGGAGTGAGGAGAGGAGAAATAATGGGAGGGTCGAGATGGAGACAGAATTGGTAAAGAAGGGAGAGAAAAGACAGACAGTGGGGAGAGTAGGGGGGGAAGGGGGGGAAATAGTTAATTACACAGAAATCATTCAGCTGTTTCTTGCAATTCAACAGATTATTTTACTATCCACATCCCTGTCCCAGAGAGACACACAGCCCATCAGTCTGTGTGTCTCTCTCTCCATCCTCCAGTCAGGCCTGTCAGACACAGCATGCAAATGCTCCCTGACTGGGAGAGACAAAAGAAAGAGAGAAAGAGAGAGAGAGAGAGAGAGAGAGAGAGAGAGAGAGAGAGAGAGAGAGAAAGAGAGAGAGAAAGAAAGAGAAGGAAGGAGGAAATGAGAAGTTTCGCAGTCTCCTTAGTTAAGCCTGCCTTCATCGATCTCCTCCTGCATTCAATGTAGACTATACGGCAATATAGCTTCCCTGACTTGACGGCAGGGAGGGAAAGGGGAACAACGGAGGGACAGAACAAAAAGAGAGATGACGAAGGATGGGGGGAGGACAGAGGGAGGATGGAGGAGAGGTCAACTCCCATCATGCTCTTTGTTCTGAGAGCTACCGCAGTTTCCTCTGAGGGCAAACCAACATGGAAACTTCCTGTGGGCAAACATGACCACTTCCCGAGGCCAAACACGACCACTTCCTGTGGCCAGAGCATCCATTTCCTGTCTGACCATCTCCTACCTCAAGTCTTTGTCAGACAAGCCTTCTGGTCGAATCACTCCTCCAACTCCTCTATCTCTCCTCCGCCTCTTTTTCCCTTATATCTCCCTTCTTCTCTCCTAGGTTCTCCCATTTTTACTCCCCCATCCTCCACACACACACACACGCACACGCCCAGAGGTCTGAGATAGTGGTTTTAAATGTCAGATTGGTGTTGGTTCCTCAGGCCTGTAGACATACCCAACCCTCTGCCCAGACATGGCTCTGTCACCGCCGGCAACCAGGAGCCGTGCTCACAGGTCACCACGGAGACATGCTTTCTCTGGCTGCTGCCCTTAACATCCCCACGGCGAACGACACAAGGAGCAGGTGTGTCCACGCATGCTAATACACATCCATCATCTCACAACACACGCACAGTGAGATAAACTAGTATGACAGGGCAAGCGAGAGAAAAGGAGGGGGAGAGAGAGAGAGAGAGAGAGAGAGAGAGAGAGAGAGAGAGAGAGAGAGAGAGAGAGAGAGAGAGAGAGAGAGAGAGAGAGAGAGAGAGAGAGAGAGGAGTGAAAGTTAGAGATAGGAGTTCATAGGGATATAAAGTCCAAGAGTTACCTTACATTAGCATCCATATGTCTGTCTGTTTGTGTGTGTGTTTGTGTGTGTTAAAATGACAGAATGTGTGTTATTTATGAATCTGGCTTTGGGCTGTGAGTTGCAGAACATGTTCCTCCTCAGCACACACACGCGCACAGACACACACACACAGCTGAGCCCAAAGATTGTTCTAATTTCCTGCTCTGTGATATTGATCTGAGTGAGAAAGCTATCAGGCATGAACATGGCCATAAGGGAGGGATGAAGGGATGGAGGGGAGGAGGGGGAGAAGGACGGAAGGTAAGGAGAGACGGAAGGAGCGGGTGTGTAATAAATGAGAAACTAAGTGGGTGAAAAGGACAGAGTAAGTGGATGAGTGGACTGGGGGAAAAAAGGTAAAGAGGGAAGGACACAGAGGAGGCTGATGTGGAAGAGAGGAGAGGAAATGGAGGATTAGTGGACAGGAGAGGGAGGGAGAGAAGCGAGAGAAGGGGGGGGGGAAAGAGAAGGGAGAGATGGTAAGAGTAAGCTGAATCTGGAATGCTGAATACTTTAAACAACAAGACCTGAGCTTTAATCACAGATGCCTATCTCCTGCCCCTATGCAAGACAGACAAAGGAAAGGAAGGGGTAGAGGGTTAGGGTTCTTAGAAGGGGGAGGGATGAGAGGGAGGGAGGAGCACATTCTAACACACTTATACACACCATGCTAGCTCAAACACACATATACACCCACCATGCTAGCTCTCTCACACACTTACACACTATGCTAGCTCTAACACTTATACACACCATGCTAGCTCTAACACACGCTTACACACCATGCTAACTCTAACACACATATACACCCACTATGGTAGCTCTGACACACATAGCTATACACACCGTGCTAGCTCTAACACTGACACAGAAGTTATCAGCACTCTGATATGGCAGGAATGCACCACTGTGGAACACGTCAATAAGTCACGTTGCTGTGGCAACCTTCCTGTGGCACGACTTGAGTAGGAACACGCTGGACCTGAACTGACCCTCTCTGTAGGCACGTACAAAGACACACACATACACACACACACACACACACACATACATTCCAGACTCACCTGTGGTCTCAATGTAACGGATACACTTGTCTATGAAGACCGGGATTGGACGTTCTGGGGTGACCACGTTGACCAATGGCACGCCAAAGTAGTTACTTTCAGGCTTGGAGAGGGAATGGCGGGGCTTGGCACGTGGTTTCTGAAAGCAGGAAGAGAGGTATAAGAAGACAGGAAGAGAGGGATGAGAAGAAAGAGTGAGGTAAATTTTTTCAGCCATGTCATTCTTTCCGATTTGGTACTACACATTAGATGCAATCTAATTAATGAACACCAAAACACAAATACACGTTGCACCCGCATGGAATTTCCTCTGAGGCTTAAACTGATACCAGATCATACATTCCTGTCTTAAGCTGTGTACGTGTGTGCCTGTGAGTGTGTGTGTGTGAGTGCGTTTGTGTAATACACATCTGTTCCACTCTTCACCTCTCTGTGCTCTCTCTATCCTCTTCTCCCTCCCTCCTCCAACTGCACTCTCTCCCCTAGGACATTTGTTCTTCAACTGGACAGGTTTAAATTAGTTTCTAACTGACTCCTCTTATACTTATATCCTCTTATTAATGCTGTTTCATTCCAGCTTGACACGTCTGTTTTCTACTGAGCTGTGACGGCAACGCTCACTAGGCCCAAGAGGCCTGGGGCTCTAGTAATCTGCCCGACCCCCTCGGGTGAGCCCTCCTGGGGAAGGTTGTGAGCCAGGGCTGCATGGCTGACTGGGCTTTGGGGCTCAGAGGAAGAGCTGAGAGGCTGTCAGAATGAGAGAGTAGTAAAACGTTCATTACGGAGAGACTGCTCTAGATACAACAGCAAGTACCCACGCATGTTCACACACCCACATAGTACAGCATCAAAAACTCACTTTTACCATCTGCCTGATTTAATTCTTGAAATACCTCTTTCTACTCCTCCTTTCTAATCTCTCTCTCAGTTGTTTTCTTCAACAACGCCCCCTTCAGAGAGACCTCTTCTTCTTTAGACGGCCGTTTCTCTACTTTTGCACAAGGCCCAACTCCTCCACCTCCACTTCCCTCTCTCCATATCTACCTCTACTTCACTCCTTCTTACCTCCCCCTAAGACCCTCCCCTCCTATGTCCACACTGGCAGGCATTCCTGCCTCAATACCTTCCTCTCTTTTACTCATCCTTTCATCCCTCCTGCCTGTCTGTTTGAAACTTTTACCATAACCTGGCTTCCCCCTCTTGCTCTATCTCCTTTCTTTCTCCTCTTTTCCCTCTCACCCTCACTCCTTCCATCGCTCCCCTCCTCCTTTCCCCCTGCTGTTCAGCCTTCTGGCCAGTCCTTGTTGCTAACACTCTCCTCTCCTCTCCTCTCTCCTTTCCTCCACTCTCACCCTCCCTCCCTTCTCTGTCATTCAGTTCTGGTGTTGCTGACTGAGACAGGATATGCTGCCAATGCTGAGAAGACAAAACGGCTTTCCATTGCCAGCACACAGGGCAAGCAAACACACACACTCACCATTTCATGCTTTCAGACTCTGTCGGTTCTCTTTATTTCTCCCCATCTCCCTTCCAGTTTTCTTTCTCATCTTTCCTTCTTTGTCTCCACCCTTCTCTCTGTCTCGCCCATCTCTATGCATGTTTGTCTATCTCTCCCTCTCTTTCTCTCTCTTTGTCTGTCTATCTCTGTATGTATGTCTCTCTCCCCCTCTCTTCTCTCCCTCCCTGCATCCCTATTGCTCTCTCTCTTTCTCTGTCTCCCTCTTTCTCCCTCTCTCTCCTTCTCTCTGCAGTACAGGGGGCAGTAAAGTGTAACTAGGTGTAACAGGAATTTGAGACATTCCACTTGTCAGCTGAGGGGAGGTTTCAAAAGCTGCAGGATCCGAGAAAGAGAGAGGAAATGTTTCCGGCCTCAAACGAGAGAGCTATGCCAAGCTCTACTCGACCAGTAAAATCTGTAAAATGTGTCTTTATCTTGACTAGGTGCCAGGTCTAGGCCATACTGCACAAGAGCAAAGTGCTAGGAAATAGGAAACATGCTAGAGGACTTGGGTAGTATGGGAGCAACAACCGTTTTATAAAAGTATCAGGGGAATATAAATAGTTTGTGTGTGTTTGTGTGTAGTTAGTGTGCATGTGTGTGTGTCAAAGACGATGAGAACACCAATCACCCAGCTTCTGTTCCGTCCTCACTCCTGACAGTCATGATAATAACCATTATACACACACACACACACACACACACACACACACACACACACACACACACACACACACACACACACACACCCTTCCTTCCCACTCAGGTGGCACCTCGGTCTCTGTCTCGGGGTGTGACTGAGCACCAAGTGAGATAAGCTTAACAGCGCTGGGTCAGATGCTTTAGAGTGGTATGCTTGAGGAGGGTGAGTGTGTGTGTGTGTGTCAAGAGACAGCACAGCTGCGAAGAGTATCTTTAGAACACTCTCACTCACCGTTGACTGTAACTGAGCGTCTGCTACATAATAATGTGTGATTAGAGAGATAGTTTAATCCAGGATAAAACACTAACCACGGTATAGGGGGGAGGAAGAGTGAGACGGGGGGAGGTCTCCCACGTTAATGCTTTTATTTAGCGAAGCAGTGTAGGAATCAGTGAATGAGATGACTGAACTGTAACATGGGTACTGACTTCATATGCGGTGTACTGTCATGAATTGTGTCTGAGGGAAAACAACAATGAAACATGGATCTACACACAAACACACACAGACAAACCACACACACACTTCCAGTCCATACCTTGGGTGTCCTACGCAAGCTCCTCAGTATATTCTTCCTTTTAGAATCCTCGCCTTCTTCGTTGACAGAGCTGTCGCCTTTGTTAGCCCCGCCCACTTCATCCTGATTTGCTTTGGGGGGCCCTCCCATCTCGTCGTCGCTGCCAATGGAGAAGCTGGTTCTGAAGCTGCTGAACTTGCCCAGACGTTTGGATCGGTCCCGGTACAGCTGAGGCTTCATCCCTATCGATAGTTTTCTCCTCCGCTCCAGGGAGCTGCTGTCCGCTTCGCTGTCGGACCCGTTGCCCCCGGTAACGCCGCCGCCATTGGCGTTGCGGATGGTGATGATCTTGCCCTGCGTGCTGTCGTGGGGGACCGAGTAGATGTTCTCCTCCTCCGTGGGCCGGGGCTTGGAGACGGCGTCCACAGGCTCCGCGTAGTCGGAGGGGTCATAGCCACCATCGCTGCCCGGGGCCCAGCTCACCGTCTGGGGGAGAGAGCGGCGTGTGGTGCCTCCCTGCTGCTGCTCCATGTAAGGGCCCAGGTTCACCTTGCGGACGGGCTTAGGCTTCACCTGAAAGAGGGTGAAGAAACCTGGATTAAAAACTGTGCTAGACATAACAGGCAAAATATATATTATTATGAATAATATTCGATAAAAAATGTGTGTGTGTTTTCAGAAAAATGTGTGTGTTCCCTTACCTGAGGGGGCACCTTGTTGTTGAGCTTGCTCTCGAAGGTGCTGATCTCCGAGATGACCGAGAAGCGGTCACTTGTTTCAAGATCCAGTTTGCCGAAAAGTGAGGGAAGGGATCCGTCATTCATAAGCGTGGCGTAGGGCGGCGAGGGCTCGATGTCGTCCTCGGAGTCCAGCAGCGTGTTGACGGGACTCGGTGATGCACACCTGTGTGGGCTCACGCTCTCATTAGTGCACAGCTCCGCCACGTTGTCGTACATGTGCGTGGCCTCCACGATCGTCCGCTTCTCCACCACCTCCTTGAGGAAGGACTGGAACAGGTCCATCTTGTGCAGCCCCCCCACCACCCCTCCGGGTCCACACACCACCGTGTTGAACCTCGCCTCGATCTCGCGAGCCAGCTCCTCCCCCTGGCTCACCTGCTCCCTGGCGGCCTCCGACTCCGTCAGCTCCACCTGGCTCTCCCCCACCGCCAGCAGCTGGATGGGGATGATGTCCTGGATCTCGCACAGGAAGGCACACAGAGTCTCCATGGAGGCCTTGCGGCGGGCGGAGTAGGCGGCGATGTACCCGTGGACCAGCTGGCTCTTGCGGAGGGAGAAGGAGGAGTGGAAGGAGAGGAGGGAGAGGTCGATGCTCTGCCTCTGGCCTCCCACGCTCAGGTCCAGGAGCACCGAGGTGCCGCTGCTGAGGTTGGAGGCCGGGCGGCAGTGCTGGGGGAGGAGGAGGGGAGACAGGAGCTGCTCCACGTCGTAGGAGTCCCCGCACATCAGACACATGACGATCCTCAGGTCGGCCTCTGAGCCCCCCTGCTGGGGGTGAGGCTGGGAGTCCCGTAAGCCTAGCGGGGATGGAGGGGGTAAGGGAGGAGAGCTGCTCCCCATGCTCTTGCGGGAGTCCAGGAGGCCCTTCAGCATCTGGTTGATCTGCTTCTCGCTGATGTTGCGCCCGAAGCTCAGGCCAGGGCTGGAGGGTTCCAGGTAGGAGCACTGCAGCTTCCCAGCCACCTGCTGCCCCTGCTGGATCAGCGTCTGGGTCGTCTCCCCTCCGATGTCCCCGATGGACCCAACACCCCGCTTAGTGACCAGGAGGAGGGAGAGCGGGAGGTGGGCCAGACTGTTCTCCCGCTCCCTCCTGCCCAGGGTGGCCTCCCTCAGCTTCTCCAGGCTCTCCACCACATACGACAGGGACTCCTTTGAGTTGTACAGACAGAGGCAGCCGTGGGGTGTGAAGGTGGGCGTGTGGAACGAGTTGACAGGCAGACGTACGTTGCCCTCTATCGGCCGAAGGGTCAACTCGTACGTCCTCCCTTCCAGGACATAGCGGTCGTCACTGGTGCAAAGCGCCCGGATTTCCTTGGCCATCTCTCGAGCCAAGCCGTCCCTTCCCAGGATGACCACGTTGATGCGGTCGGCCTTGCCCTCCGCCGCCCGCTGGCTGTCGGAGGTGGAGGAGTAGCGGGTGGGGAAGCGCGAGGCCAGGATCTGCTCGATCTTCCCGTCCACACAGTGGGGACTGCTGGGGCAGGTCTCCTTGGTGGGGTGGTAGACAAAGTGGATATGCTTCAACACCAGAGCGTCCCTCTCGGCCTGCAGCTTCTGCAGGGCTTTGAACCTGGGCTCATCTCCCAACGCCTCCTGGATGGCGCCCATCTTCTCCTTACTGGGCTTGGCGTCTACCTCCAGCTCGTAGAAGAGCTCGGAATATTCCAGAAGGAGTTCCTGGAAGTCCTCTTTGCACTGCTCGATGACCTCCTTCTGGTGCTTGTTGTAGATCTCCAGGTACTCTGACTCATCCAGCCACTGGTAGAACTCCTCGTTCATGATGAAGCTCCTCGCCTCCTCCCACGGCTTCCCCGCCGTGATGAAGGGAGAGGCGGCCAGCCTCTCCTTGAACTCGCACCTCATCTCGTTGCGTTTGCGCTCCTTCCGCAGGCGCTCCAGGTGCTCGCCGTAAACCACCTCTGCTTCGATCGTATCCAGGAGGTCCTGGGGTATCCTGTCATCCTCCATGTTGTCGATGTGCGCCGTTTTGTCCCAGGGCGTTCTATCCAGCACCACAAACAGATGGCCAAAATCCCTTTTGGTTTCCAGAACCTTCTGGACACCTGACCAGCTGAGGTGGTTGACCTCGTCCAGCTCAGGGACCAGTGAGTTCAGGGCATGAGGGAGCTTACTCAGATAAATCTTCTTCCTCCTGTCGATGTGCTCGAATTTGAGTCTCTGGACGTGCTGCTGGAAGAGTTCCTTCGCCTTCAAAGTTCCTTTCAGAAACACGTACTCCTTGTACTCTGGCGACGTCTGCATTCTCTGGTTGGTGGCGAGCCAGGTATCGTTGTGGTTCTTGACGATCCGGCTGACCTGCCACTCGTAGCGGTCCTTAGCCGAGGCAATCTGCTGACTCTGTTGCTTCAGAGCCTCATAGTAGGGAATGATCCTGGGCTTTCCCCTGCCCTTATCGATGAGCTGGACCAGAGTCACGAAGGCCAGGTCCACATTGATGTTAGAGCACGCGGACGTCTCCACCACCTGCAGGTTCTTCTTCGCCAGGGCGAATGCATGCGAGTCCTTGATGTAGCGCTCCACCCCTTCGTCGCACTTGGTGAGAGCCAACACCACTGGTTTCTTGGTCTTGGCCAGCTGGTTGTAGAGATTGGTCACAAATTTCATCTGGTCCTCGAAGCTGCGGTTCATCCCCCGGCTGACGTCCACGCAGAGCAGGAAGCCGTCCACCTGCAGCTTCCCCTCCGGCATCTGCTTCTGCTCAAAGTCCTGCTCCAGACCCAGCTGGTCTGTGCACACGTACATCAGCTTCTCGGCTGACGCGAGTTTGGTCGACGCCGCCCTCTTGATGTAGGGCTGCAGCGCGGTGCTCCGGTGTGGCTGGAACGTCTGGTCGTCTATGAACTCTGTCTGCTCCACCACGTGCATCCGGCACTCCGGCCCTTCCTCCAGGGTCCGCCCCGCTTCCCCCCAGAACAGGAAGTGGTCATTGTTCACCACACGACCCCCGAAATCACTGGTGCTCAGGACGGAGGTGTGCTCCTTGTGGAACTCGTCGGCGCTGGGCCGGACGTAGCGGTTGCAGAGGCAGGACTTGCCCACGCCACACTGGCCCTTCTCCCGCTCCGTGCCGGAGAGACCCACCACCACCAGGTTGTAGATGGGCGACCGGGCATCTTGTTTCTTGGCCATGGTTATGGCAGGCAGATAATCATCCTGCCATGCCCAGGGGCACTAAGGAGCGAGGCTAAGGGAGGTGGTGCTGTTTCCATGCACTGGGCTTACTGCAAGGACTGGGTCTGGACCTGGAGTAGGTTGGGGTGGGAGAGAGAGAGAGAAACAGAGAGAGTGTTTAGGATGGTCAGGACAGGGGAATAATCACAAGATATTGAGGAAGTGTAATTTTCATTATTAAAGTTATTTCTCCACTGTATCCCCACAAGGTTCCAGTTTTAGGTTAATAGTGTTTAATATGTGATTTAGTTTCAGCTCAGAAGGTTTCCTGTACAGATTGGGGTCAGCAGCAAAGTCCCTGGAATGCTGCATGTTACTTAACAGCTACGCTAGCATTGGTGACTGATGGACACGCACACACATCCCATGTAAAACTGCATCATTGAAACAATGTAACATCAGACTGTGGCTGCAACTATCAACTTAGAAAACAGACTAACCACAAAGACACACAATCTCCTCCCCCCCATCCTTTGCCTTCTCTACACACACACACACACACACACACAGTCACACACACGCAGTCACACACACGCAGTCACACACAATTACACACACTGAGAGATGAAAGATCTGATAAGCGCTATGCTGCAAGAGTTACTAATTGGGCGACAAGGGAACCCGACTGCCTTTTAAACAGTTTGACTGGCCTGCTGTGCGCTGGCTGACTCTTATTTTCTGGACAAACAAGCACTTTTACAAACAAGCTCAGAGGACCCGTCAGGCAGGCTAATGTTGCATCACTAATGATGTGCTCCTATTATGAGCACAGACAGTTACCTACATGTAATAGTTGTCCTGATTTGCTGACAATTTGTGGTGGTAGAGAGGAAGTATCAATTGCTGATCGTTTTTTCGACCAAGCCGGCTACTGCTCATGATAAAGGCTGCACTGTTAGAGCTGGACGCCACAGGTGCAATCAGGCGCCACAGGTGGGATCAAGAACTGCTCAAATGGGTTCAGCCATTTCAGTCAACTGAACACATTAAACAACTGCTTTAGTGATTAAGGGACTCATTAATGCATAGTTCGAAGGGAATGAGGGAGGAAGGGGAGAGAGAGAGAGAGAGAGAGAGAGAGAGAGAGAGAGAGAGAGAGAGAGAGAGAGAGAGAGAGAGAGAGAGAGAGAGAGAGAGAGAGAGAGAGAGAGAGAGAGAGAGAGAGAGAGAGAGAGAGAGAGAGAGAGAGAGAGAGAGAGAGAGAGAGAGGAGGAGGGAGGGAGGGAGGGAGGGAGGGAGGGAGAGGGAGAGGGAGAGGGAGAGGGAGAGGGAGAGGGAGAGGGAGAGGGAGAGGGAGAGGGAGAGGGAGAGGGAGAGGGAGAGAGAGAGAGAGAGAGAGAGAGAGAGAGAGAGAGAGAGAGAGAGGGGAAGAGTGACTACCTTGGAAAGCCCTCCATACCCCTGCAAGGTATTTCCACTTGTAATTCTGAGTCCATGAAAAATAGTTCAATTGAAGTCTAAATCTCGACAACTATAACCAGAAATGAAACGCCAGAGGAAAGCTAATTCCACACAGGCTGACTTCCATATCACAGCAGCTCGCGGAGTAAGCCAGGTGTTCACAAAGTGCATCACCGAGCGTCGGCACAAAGGAAATCGATATCAAAAGGAAGGTTTCACGTTTTTATATTTGTTGGGAAAACATCCATGAAAACTGCATCAAAAGGTGCGAGTCTGTGAGCAGAGATGCATCAACGAGGCCAGGAAGTTAGGGGTTTGTGTTGGTGCTGTAAAGCTGGACAGCAGGCAGGTCGATACAGGGACAGGCGATAAGGCCTAGGGAATCATGGGTAATTCATTGGCGTCTCCTCATGGACTCCTAATGCCATTGTGTGTGTGTGTGTGTGTGTGTGTGTGTGTGTGTGTGTGTGTGTGTGTTTGATAGTGTAAGTGTAATTATCCTGCAATCAATGTCCACTTTCAAAAAAACAACCGGCACAGGAAAGAATGAGAAGGAGGAGAGAGATAGAAGAGGTGGAGGAGGAGAGAGCAGGAAGGGAGACATGCTGAACCCATCAGATAAACACAACTATTCCATCACACACAGAGACACACAGCTAGGTGATCCTAAATATACAAAACCAGGTCCTTATCTGAAAATGGCATCTCAATATGGAAATCGAGAGTTGCGGTAGCAATACACACACACACACACACACAGTCTATGAGAGGAGATCCTCCGAGTTTAGGCTGTGTTAAGAAGACCAGACAGCAAACTGTCCAGCCAGACTCCAGCCTTACGCTCACTAGCAGAGGAACAGCTGCTGGTCAGAGCATGGCCAAGTGTGGCTCCAGCGCCAAGCACAGACGTGTGTGTGTGCTCGTCTACACAATTCTGTCTACACAATTCTTTGAAATCTGGGATATTTCAGGAACAACCTCCCAATAAGAATTCCAAAATAAATAGTTCTAATGCAATTACTTCCTGTTTCCTCTCCTGCCCCCTTGACCGTCCAATCAGAGGGGAGGTAAACAACCAGATGAAGCAACATTCAGTCCCATCGTGGGTCGAGGATGCCACCAGTTGGAACATTGGAATGTTCGGAGCGTAGGCTTGAGGATAGAAGAGTGACTCTCCAGTGTTCCATACATATGACCCACCGGGTCATTCCTCATCGTAATGATCATCTCTGTCTCCCTGCACCTCTGTCCCTTTCTATGTCATCAGTTCCCATCTCCCTTTCTCCATCACTCTCTCCTTATCTTGCTCCTTATCTCTCCCCCTCTCTGTCTGCTCCGCCTCCCTCTTCACTCTCTCAGGAGACCTGGGATCCATTAGTGCGGGCCCATAGGCCTGACAGCAGGCCTCACACGGACCCCACTTCCTGCTCTGACTCTCCAACGGAAAGTGTAGGGGTGGGGGGAATGGATGGAGGGAAGGATGGATGGAGAGCAGGGGAATGGATAGACGGAGACATGGACAAGGAAGGGATGGAGGGGTGGGAGATAGGGGGTGGGAGTGTGAGGAGGAGGCAGGGATGAAAGATTTAGTGTGTGTGTCTACGATGACAGTTCTCCTCTCCCGGAGGTGAACGTTCTCCTCTGGAGAACTCAACAGAATGACACTGACAGTCATCTGTGAACACACACACATGCACACACACACACATACATGTTGTTTGCCTGTTTCCATTATGAAGCCATCTATCATTTACCAACAGGATGTGCGTGTTTTTCATTCCTCCGCTTCACTTATCTGTCCACTCAACCACTCACACACACACACACACAGCAAACAAACCCTCAGTGGTGTATCTCAGAATACTTAACTCTCCTGTTGGGCCAAATAATACACATTCCCTCCCTCTCTCATACACAAACACACACCAGCTCCCGACTCCCCAGTGATGGACTGTATGGAGCTCCAAACGGAGCTGTAATCTGGGTGGATGGTCAGTTTTCCAGGGGGATTATGAACTCTCTCCCTCTCTCTGGATTAGCGTCTCTGCGTCTCTCATCTCCTGGAGCTTCAGTGTGATCTCATACAACCCTGACTTAATCCCAGACTAGCACATCTACCCTGGCCCAATCCAATCAGTACTGCCTTGTCACAGCACTCACAGGCATGCAATACACACATGCATAAACATATACACACAGGAAAAGAACACACATGCACTAACAGTCCAAAATATGACTAGTGAGCTATGCCATGTCACACATGATGACACCCCGGTGTGAGGTCACTTCCTCTTCCCGTCTTGGCCTGCCCAGTATGAGATAGTGGAGTCGTTTCTAGATGGGAGGAGGGTGAGAGGGTTGACAGGAGGGGAACAGATGGAAAAGAGGGGAGGGACTAAAACATAGTAGAAAGGACAGACAAGACAGGAAAAGAAAAATCAATTGAAATAAAGAACGGTGAGTAGGGTTACAGAAAATGGGTGGAAGAGAAGAGGCATGGAGGGTGTGGAGATGGACAGATCAGGATGGGTTTAACCCTACATCTGGGACACACACACACAAGACTACTGATAACACTGCCAAAAGGAAAATGAAGATTGACAGTTATTAATCCTACAATGAGAAAACAAACAAACTTGCACGATCACACACACACACACACAAAAGCCCTCAGTGGTGTATCTCAGAACGCTTAACTCTCCTGTTTGGCTAAATAATACAGTGTGCTAAGTAATACAGGGGGCTCAGTGATGAGCCCCCACCCCACCACCACTTCCAAAATCTCTGGTTTTGCTCATTAGAACATTTCCCATGCCGCGTTGGGCTCTGTGTCCAGTCCAACCATGACAGATTCAACATGAAGGCTTGACAACTGAACCAGTTTGTTATGGGTTTGTGTCAGAATATTTTTTTTCTGCATAATTCACTCTCACTCTAGGTATCTTACACACGCACACACACGCACACACACGCGGGAATAGGAGTGTCTCCAGCTGTAGAAACTCCCTCCTGACATGCCAGGCTAACAGTCTGATAATTAGTTTGGCAGAACAGGTGTGTGTCTCTAATGTATGTATGCTTGTGAGAAAGAAAGAACCCACTAGGAAATGAAAAGAAGCCCTTTTTACCAAAACACAGACAGAAATCTGTCAGTGTTCTGCAGCAGAACTCAGTAGAACCTAGTCATAAAGCCTCTCCCAGCTGAGGGAAGGGACTGGAACTCTGACCTGTATGGACATACAACCCAGAACTGTACCGGTACCTGTACAGGGGAGGTGCTGCAACGAGAGTACTCTGTACCCGTAGCTAGGCGACAGATGGCCTCACACATGCGGTTGTACACGCACACGCACAAAAAGGATAGAAGCAGAAACACACACACACTTATGGCACTCCATATGCTATACTGAAGATACCAAACATTCACACCTCTCTCTCTCTCTCTCTCTCTTTCTCCCACACCCACACGCACATTAGGTAGGCTCCGTCTTAAAAAGAAGCCTTTAGATAAACGGTTCCCTCTCCTCTCCTAGACCCAGACAAATTTTCATGCACGACTGGAGTCTCCAAGCAATTAAAACTCAATTTGACAGGAATGAAAGGATCAGAAAGAGAGAGGGAGGGAGAGGGAGGAAGAGGGATACAGAGAGAGATATAGGAGGAGAGACAGAGAAAGCAACATGTGGTGCAATCAGCCAGGACACCTAGTGTCTGACGTGTCAACACAAGCCATCAAAGACACACACAGGCAGGAGAGCTGAATAAAGAAGGGAAGGCAAGAGAAATCTACAGTGGGGGAGGAGGGATAAGAGGAGAGAGTGAAGGTTAACGCCAGGGTTCTGGTAAGTGCTCAGTACGTGTGGTTGGCTAATGGGTTGCAGGGCTCCTCTCAAGTCCTCATCTTTTCTGCTGACAAGCTGCTACACACTCAAACTTACACGCACGTACACACACACACACCCATATGTACACAGACTTTCTGTAGTGTAACAGTTAGCAGGGTGGAGGGACCCCACAGAGAATCACACCTCAAGTCATTCTGCACTGCCAACACATTCATCATGTTTAACAATGTAGACAGAGAGAGAGAGAGAGTGAGAGAGAGAGGGTGAGGAGAGAAAGAGAGGAGTGGTAGAAAGATTGAGAGAGGGTGCGGAGCAAGAGAGAAAGAGAAAAAGAGAGCTAGAGAGAAAGAGGAGCGGGAGAGGGGGAGGGAGGGAGGACAAGAGAAAAAGATGTGTGAAGCACCTGAACCTGCCACCGTGTCAATTCACTTGTTGCCACAGTAACCAAGTCTTGGCTCTGAGGCAGATGGATGTTAAGCTTTTTACTCCATCCTCTCAGTCTTCCTCCCTTTTTGCTTTCTTCGCTCTCTCTCTCTCCCTCCCATTCTTTGTCTCTCTCTTCATTCCCCAGAGTAGACTCTCTCACTCACTCAGCATTACTCATTCTTTTTCCTCCCTTCCCTCCCTCGCTTCATCCCTCCCTCTTTCTCAATCCCCATTCATCCCTCTGCTGTTCCTAATGTGTGATTCATAATGGAGGAACAGAAAAACAAAACCAATGAGGTCCCTGCTTTAATAACTCTTAACCCTCGTGCTGCCTTCGGGTCACATGACCCAAAGGTTCATAACGAACCATCGTTGTGTTTACCCAATTTTACCCAATACAAAAACAAATAAAAATAATTTTCTTTTAACCTTCGCAATGTGGGGGGTCTGAGACAGCCCAACGGTTAAAAGAAAATGCTTCACTTTGTTTTTGTATGCGGTAAAGTTGTCGCAATACGACGGTGGGTCACACGGCTGATGGGTCAGAACGACCCGAAGATAACACAAGGGTTAAACAGGACTACCTCATCTTCCCCTGCATCCCTCGCTCTCTCCCTTCCTCACGCTCCTCCTCCTTCCCTCCTCCCTTCACTCCTCGCTCTCTACCGCTCTTCCGTTCGGTTGAGACAAACAGGTGTTGCCTGCCTCAACCCTGGACTGAGGCTGTACTGAGAATCAAAATGTTCAGAGTGTGTGTGTCTCCAGAGTGAGAAGAGCACAGCAGAGACAGGGGGAGCTGACAGGCCCTGGAGCAGCTTGTCCAGAGGTTGGAGGGTTATGCTTGGTCATCCATTTTAAATGAGCCTCCCGACACACGCATACACACACACACGAGACACACTTACACACAGACAATAGGCACACACACTTGCCTGTTTGCCATTGTCCATGTGTCTATCTCAGTATTGATGACTGCACCACACACACACACGTTCCCTTATTCATTGTGTGTGTATCGATAAACTGAGATCCTTTCTGTCGAGGTAAAGGAGGATTGGTCTTCTACTCCCTCTTTATTTTTCCTCTGTCTGTCTCTCTCTCTCTCTCCCTCTCTTCTCTCTATCTATCCATCCATTCATCCCTCCACCGGTCTCATTTTCCCTTTGTCTGTGTATCTTTTCTTTTTCTCTCTTCCTCTGTTCACCAGGTCTCCATGGCAATCCGAGGGCAGGGTGGAGGTTGAGAAAGAGAAAAAGAGATCTCACCATCACCCCTCTGCCCTATCTCGCCAATATCTCCATCCTTTCGTTCCCCTCCCCTCCATCCCTCCATCCCCTCCATCTCTGCTGGTTGGTGTGTTTACTGAGCTCTGAAGTCATGTTTATCTTCAGTCAGATTCCCATTTAGATATGTGAAGAAGTGGAGAGGGGGAGGAATGAGAAAGGGGAGGGACAGAGAGAGGGGTGGAGGGACAGAGGGGAGGACACAGAGAGAAATTGAAATGGAGAGAGGGAGATGGAAGGAAAGTGTGTGCTACAGACACGTTCTATCCCATCTCTGCCTTGCCTGTTTCCCACACTCCTCTCTCTCTTTCCCTCC
The DNA here is from genome assembly GCF_963692335.1 of Osmerus eperlanus. NCBI lineage: Eukaryota > Metazoa > Chordata > Actinopteri > Osmeriformes > Osmeridae > Osmerus > Osmerus eperlanus. The sequence continues at coordinate 7,650,324 of NC_085028.1, forward strand.
CTCTCTCCATCCCATACAGAATAAAGACTGTGTCAGCAGCAGACCCAGACTGAAGGTGGCTAGGTGTCACACAGATGGTAGAGTACGGCTGTCCCAGGAGAACACACCATCTGTCTACCTAGCTCAGGTAACATGACCTGTTGTAGTAGATCTACTTCTACTACTACTACACGCACGCACGCACGCACGCACGCACGCACGCACGCACGCACGCACGCACGCACACACACACACACACACACACACACACACACACACACACACACACACACACACACACACACAGTGTTAGAATGCTGAGATCAACAGTCTGATACTCATGGCCTGGTTTAGGAGACACAGGAGAGGGACAAAAAGTAATAGCCTCTCTTCTCCTTGTGTGTGTGTGTGTGTGTGTGTGTGTGTGTGTGTGTGTGTGTGTTATGGGGTGTTTGCCATGACAGCACTTTCTCAGATCCCTTGGCCCCTAGGTCTGTGTGAGGAAGGGTAGAGGTGTGGGAGGTAGTTTACAGTCTGGTCTACACACAAACTGCTTTGTTTTGCTATTTGATTGAGGCCCAGCAATTGACTCATTCAAAATGGTGTTGTCCCTGACCCCAAACCCTTCTTGTAAAACTAACCCCAACACTAATTCTAACCCCAAGCCCCCTCAAGCCCTTTAGAAAAAGCACTTGAAGTTGTGGGACGCAGAAAATGTCCCTGCAAGGTACATTGTTCTTTGTTTACTACAAGGGTACTTAAACAAGGCCACACGCACGGAAATGAATGTAGCTATCTGATCAGACAAGTGTGTCCTAAAGCTAGCATACTAAAGTTGTGTGACTTGGCAGAGTGTGACTATACAAACACGCATTTTGCAGCTGTAGACACTCTCACAGTGTGCTGTATCTTGTACACACACACACACACACACACACGTGCAGGAGAGACAGAATAAAGGGCTGTGGACCTGGCTCCTGTGACAACACACCCATTCATCACCCCGCACGACCCTGGAGACAGCCTGAGACACTCCCCCTCACACAGAGAACATCCAGAAGCAAACACACTCACTCACACACACACACAAAGAGGAATGCACACACACGCTCAGAGGAACACCCATACACACACATGAATGCACACACTGTATAGCCTGTGTGTACAATTGTGCATTACCAGAGATCGCAAAGGGATGCGTGTGTGTGCGTGCGTGTACATATATTATTCATTTGCAAGCAGGCACATGAACAGAGTGTCTCTGGTGAAGAAGATAAGGCGTTCCTGTCTCTCATCCTTCTGCATGTATGTGTGTGTGTCCTCTCTCTCTCTTCCGTTTAGCTGACTGTTTGTAGGAGAGACCGAGAAATGAAAGTTGGGAGAAGGAAGAGAGGCCGAAGAGGAAGGGATGAGAGGGTGAAAATACAGAGAGGAGACAGGGAACAGGAAGGGATGAGACAGACAGACAGACAGACAGACAGGGTAGAGTAAGCAGCCAGACATACAGACAGACAGGCAGTGTAGAGTAAGCAGACAGACAGACAGACAGTATAGAGTAAGCAGCCAGACATACAGACAGACAGGCAGTGTAGAGTAAGCAGACAGACAGACAGGGTAGAGTAAGCAGCTAGACAGACAGGGTAGAGTAAGCAGCCAGACATACAGACAGACAGGCAGTGTAGAGTAAGCAGACAGACAGGCAGTGTAGGGTAAGCAGACAGACATACAGACACAGGCACGCAGAGAGACAGGGTTAGGGAAACAGACATATGACATTGGATTAGTGCTAGGCAGTATCAGTGATAAAGACTTAGTGTAATGTAGAGAGGGTAAACATTACTTGTGTGTGTGAATGCAAGGCAAGGTCAGGTTAACAGTCTTCTTGAAAGGTTAGGGTGTGGAGTTTAGGGGTATTTAGGTATGTGTGTTGGACTATGGTGGTTGTCAGGAGGGTGTGTGTGTGTGTTATTGCTGGGTGAAAAAAAAAGATATCTCGATATTGTCAAAATTTAAGATATTCGATATATATCTCGATATGTTTGCATTTGCATTTAAATAATTAAAAAAAAAGATTTTCTTTTGCCTCCATTAGAAAACAACAAAACAATTTAGATAGAACAGCTATTGTTACAAAGTACAAAATGTGTAGTGCAAATGTAAGCAGTTGCCATAACATGGTACTTGCAACTTGACAAAATGGACCTCACATGGAACAATTCATGCAGAGGTCATTATGTGACAGGACAAAGAGAGAGCAGAAGAGAGTGCCTGTGCGAGTGCAATTTTCAGTTTTAGCACAAACGGTGTCCGTGTGTGTGTTTGTGTCTGAACATAGAGGAGCCAGGCGGCGATCTTAAAACACAAGCAACACGTAACAATATTTTTTAAAATATTTTTTCTATTCTATATTCACAATATTTTCACGTTACATCGTCGTCAAAATTATTGCGATATTATCGCCAATATTTGATACATCGCCCAGCCCTAGTGTGTGTATGTATCTTTAGACCCTTCTCAGCTCAATCTTCCAAGACACCGAATAAGGAAGTCCTGAACAAACACATTTGCAGAGAAATCCCCCAATGCTTGCATTCAAGCGCTAAAGTGCAGTACATTGTATGTGTGTGAGACACACACACACACACACACAGCAGGTGCTGTGTCTGTGGTAGATATGGCATCTGCCCACCTCAGCATTTTTACAGAAACCTTCCCTCTACACAGGAATAGAGGTCACTCCTCTCTTCTCCTTTCCTCTCCTTCCTCCATTCAGCAGAGAGACAAAGGCCCTAGCAGCATCATAGCCAGTCGAATCAGCCCGGAGCACAATACACCAGCCCTCTGGATCCCCCAGTGTTACCTGATACTGTAAAACACTGGCACTGAGGGGTGTGTGTGTCGGTGCATGTGTGTGTGTGAGAAAGTGCATAACTTCAAAAGTCTTTATAACAGATCTAACCCAACCCTAGACCCTACAACAGCATACCCAGGACAGGGAAGGTTTTCACTGGACACGGTCAGGTGTCACACATACACAGAGAGAGACATGCATATCCATACACAGCCATACACAGACACCCACGTACATACACAGTCATACACACAGCCCCGAGGGGGGAAGTCAGATGGATCGAGGACAGGAAGTGTGTCAGCGACAGGGGAAACACTTCCATGGTGGAGGATGGGTGGAGGAGAATGGAGGGAGGGGGCAGGGTGCCTAACAGCCCAGGGCAGAACCTGCTATTGACCACACACAAAGGGTTAAATTCATAACATACCAGAGACATCCAGTATCTCCCCCCTCCTCCCCTACCTCTCGAGGAGAGGAGAGAGGATATAGAAGGAGAGGATAGACGAGGAGCGATGAATAGAAAAGACGAGAAGAGAAGAGGGGAGGAGAGGAGACGGTCAGATGATGAGATTTGTGTCTTCTAACGTGGTTAGTTCTGCTCAGTCTGTGGTCTGTAGATTAAGACTAATTAAGCATCTTAGCGTGGATTAAACACGCCACACACAGAAAGAATAATCTTATCCATCAACCTGCTCTGAAGATTTATTCTCTCTGCCTCCCTTCCAGCAGCACTCTAACACGCACACACACACCCTTCGTCTGTGTGGTACAATAGAGCGATTAACTGGAGCTGCTGGAAGTGTGTGTGCGTGTGTGTCTGAGCGTGTTTGTGTCTCTCTGTGCGTGCGTGAGTAGGAAGACATTTAGACAGCAGGGGTTCTTAGAAGATGCATGTTTTGGTGCAGCGTGTTTGGGATTCCTGGCCACATTCCCTACCTCAGGCAAAAACACACACACACACACACACACACACAAACTCTACCCACACCACACACACACACACACACATTAAATATCAGAACAGGTATTTCCTGTTAAAGGTAACACAGAGAAACATATTGCAGAAGACAGCACATACTACAGGTAGGCGGAGAGAGGGGGAGAGAAAGACAGAGAGAGAGAGAGAAGCGAGATGACGAGAGGAGGGGGGACGATAAGGGCTGACTGAACTACCTAGGCTGAGGAGAAAAGAAGAGAGAGAGACCGATAGAGAGATATAGAGGTAGAGAAACAGAGTGAGGTAGAGATAAAGAGATGAAGTGAGGTGACTTAGGCTGAGAGACAGAAAGGGAAAGAGGGAGAGAGAGAGATCTCTATCTGAAAGGATTTGTCCTCTCTAGAACAGTATTTCACTAAAGCCATCCTGCTGAAGCCCGTCAGCTGAGATCTGACAACAGATTAGACGACAAAACCTCATCCCTCACTTCCCCTTGGCTAATCAGAGCCTGGCGGTGTGTGTGTGGGTAAGGTGTGTGTGTGGCTCACACATTCACCCTGCCATCTGACTCCAACTAGACCACAGGACCTTTGCATGACCTTCAGAACCAGGACATACAATTCTGACATGTTTACCTGGTCACCATGTCCTCAGCAATATGGCCTACTACATGCCCTCCCCTACACACACACACCCACATACACAGTTTTGCATCCACACTCAGTCGCAGGCACACATACATACACTTCTAAATGGCTCAGAGATATCAAACAACACCACATACGCAAACCCCCTCCTCCCCCTCTCTCTCTCTCTCACTCACACACACACACACACACACACACACACGCACACACACACTTTTGGGTACTTGGCACTGCAGTCAAAACCACAGAGATCCTGTGTCTCTTTAGCACTGACATGTGAAAAAATAAACAAACTTGGTACAACAGTGAACAATTCCATCCCTCCGCCTTCCTCTCCGTTTCTTCCTGCCCCCCCAAACCCTCCGACCCCCCCCCCATTTGACTCCCTACGGAACTGCATCCAACCCCCAAGGACCCATGACATTGCCCGTCCGTGTCTCCTGTGAACTCTAACCCAGAGAGAGAGGAGAGAGAGAGAGACAGAGACAGACAGACAGACAGAGACAGACAGAGAGACTCAACGTTCTATATCAGTGTGCTAAGCCCAGGTTCCAGGAAACCAGTCTGCTATGGCAACATGGACTTTATCCCTCTCTCTTTCTTACCATTTCTTTATTTCGTTTTCTGCCTGTATCACTCCCTCCATCCATCCATCCTTTCCCGAAACACAGAGTGTAAGAACAACAGGCCGGCTCATTTCTACCTGAAAGGCAGCATTCCAAACAACTACAACCATGTTCTGCTCTCCTCAAACGCCTGTGACTAATCCAAGCCATAGCGTGTGTTTGTGTGTGTGTGTGTGTGTGTGTGTGTATGTTCACGTGTGTTGTAGCATGACGAGAAGCCTCTCTGATGGATCTCTCTTTGTGAAAACAAGCAGAAGGAATGTTGACATTCCTCAACCATGTTTTTCTGCCTTGGCAGCCAACACGGCCGACATCAACGGTCAACAGCGAATCAGCATAGGCTGTCACACAGGTTGCTAAGATACTTTCTAGGTTACTGATACATGCAATCCAGTAATACCTACTTCCTGTCAAAGCCATATCACTAAAACAAGGGCTTGAAAACAGACACAAAATGTAGGATAGTCAGGGACAACACACTGCACAGGATGTCACCTTTGACCTGTGACATCACAGTTGGCAACCTCTGTGACTCTGCTGCATCCTGGGATAGCAAAGATGTACCTAGAATACACTGCTGCCGTGCAGATTTGGACCAATCTGCTGACAGCTTCCCTTGACAACGTGATTGTCTGAAGTACATCCCATAACAGTCACATCCACAGGACTGCACTAAGTACGAAAGGTTCACAGGTCGATGATTACCGAGAGAAAGAGAGAGAGAGAGAGAGAGAGAGAGAGAGAGAGAGAGAGAGAGGAGGGAGACAGAGAGAGGGAGAGAGAGAGAGAGAGGAGGGAGACAGACAGACAGAGAGGGAGAGAGAGACAGACAGGATGACAGAGAGAGAGGCGTGTAGCGTAGCAGTACTTGAGTCCTGTCCTCATCCGTCTTCCCGGCGGCATCTGCGCAGTTTTATGGCAGTATTCCCAGGCTGCAGCGTTGCCTGGCGATAGCCTGGCTGTCATTAGCTAAGTGGTGCTGGATGACTGGGGGTCGAGCAATCGATAACAGAGGAGAGGAGACGACTGAGCCACATGAGACTAGAGACCCGTTCTGGTGGCCAGTGACAGCTACGGCCATGAAGGTCCAAATTGTCATCTACACAGGATATGATGTCACACAGAACAGGTATGACAGTGGAATTCATGAGAGGATAGAAAGAGGGTGTGTGCGTGTGCGTGTGTGTGTGTGTAAGAGAGAAGGAACCTGGATGTGTCCAGTGTCCAATCTGTCTCTGGGGATAAAAAATAACTAGGTAATTATTTGCAAATGCTGAAGTGCCTCAGGCATGCTCCGAGATAGGAAAGAATAATTATAAAAGTATTTCCACAATGTCCTCTGAGACTGTGCTGGCATCTGGAAAAGGTGTGTGGACATGCGTGCGTAAGAAGAGAACTTTTCACAACTTGTCATCTGCCTGTGGACCTCTTGCCATCCTCCCTCCCCTCCCTCCACTGTTTAACACGTTGTAATTAAACCTGACAACAATAATTATAGTATGGTGGAAATGCAGTCCAACTCTTCCCCCCTCCCCACCCCCCACCCCTCTCCCACAGGTGCAGACAGAGGCAGGTGTAATGACCTCATCAGCTTGCACTCAGACAGCCAGTAGTGAAGTCTCATTCTAAACAGAGCCCAGAGATAAACACAACCCTGTCCCAGAGGAGTCTATGAGGATGCTACCAGACACAAGCCGCTGAACCAGATCTGACGAGCAGGTACAGACAACTTTGTTAGCATACATTAAAACACTGGAAGCTCTTCCTGAACACTGTAAATACTGGTGTAACTAGGGCAGCCTACCAGGCTCCTCCCCCTCCACTCCCCACCCTTGATCTGATAGGCCGGGAGAGATGTAAACAAGCCTAACAAGGATGGGTTGTGTCAGGGCATGCTCCGTGGCCTGCTTATCTCTTCTAGGACACGTGGTAGAGCTGCTGCTGTCTGGAATGGAATGCAGCCCAGGCCAAGACAACCAGCAACAACACACGCGCACACACACATAAATCCCTAATCAAAGTCCTTTTGACACATGCATGGGAGTGCACACACTCACTCTCTTTCACTCACATAGATGCAGCAAACACCACCTCGGAGAGACAGACAGACATAGAAACAGGACGGTTTATTCAAAACAGGCTCTTCCCCTTCCACCTTCCACCCCCTGCCGCACCCCAGCCCTCTCCCTTCTCATCCCCGCTTCACTCCTCCTCTTTCCCTCTTCTCTACCTCACTCTCTCTCTCTTCTAACCCCCTCTCTCTCCCTCAACGTGTGTCCAGGTGGACATTCTTAAAGAAATAGGAAAGCCTTGAGGACGTTTCTGTAGCTAGAGACACTCTATTTTAGTCTGTGTGTTAGCGAGTGTGTGTGTGTGTGTCTCATGGCTTGCAACTTTTTAATCTCCAGTCTCCTGTCTTTCCGGCTCAAGTGTGAGAACCCTTAGGTAAAAGTGCTGAGTCACCCCCCAGTCAGTCAGTCACTACAGCTTCTCAACAACATCACCCTTTCACCTCTCTCTCTCTCTCTCTCTCTCTCTCTCTCTCCTCTGTCTCAAGCAGGCCAACATTCAGAATGTCAGCTCTTGTCAATCATCAACTCACCCTTGCAAAGCTCTCACATTATCCTCAATGAGCGCATCCACTGGATGACCGCTCTAAATATTCTGCCCAGTGAATCCACAAGGTCTAATTTGATTGGCCGTTACTCGTGACCTCATAGGAATATGATGAGTCACTGAATCTCACTGTGGCCAACAGCCAGGTAGTTGGCGACTGTTGGCCAATAGCCAGGTATCTGGGTTACTGTTGGCCAATAGCCGTGTAGCTGGGTTACAGTTCGTTTCTACCAATAGAAAATAACTGATATCCGTCATTGATTGGCTCCATCCCTTGGGGGTTGGTAGAGCAAAAGAGACCTGTCAGGCTCACTAGCTGAAAGGGGGTTCTGTCTCTTAATATATCTTTCCTTCTCCAGTTACTCTCATTCTTCTCTCCCTCTACCTATTATCTATCACTCTACCAAGCCCCCTCTCTCCCTCACTTGTTTTTGTCTTTCATTCCTCTTTCCATTCATCTATTATCCTACCTCCTTCTCATTCTCTCTCCTCCCTCCATCTTGAGTGAGTGTAGCTCTCCAGAGGTCAGGGGTCAGGGGTTAGGATTGCAGGGTGGCCAACATCCTGGAACTTCATCTCCATGGCCACCATTCATCCAATCAGCAAGACCCTCTTTTGTCCCCAGGGGGTATGGCGGGAAATTCAAAATTCCCTCATAAAGACCCCCCCCCCCTTCTTATCTTCGATGGATCCTTCTATTAGCAATACATTAATTTGTATTCTAGAACATACCATGTTGGACATCCAGGGAGATCTGGATTGACAGTTAACCACACCTAAATATAAAGGACTTCCCATTTCTGGTTTATCACATGAGTGTGTCTGTCCTACAAAGAGTTGTGAATGACAAGGAATCACTGAAGCAGCTAGAAGGCTGCTCTGGCATCAGTTCTTATTGAACTTAGAGGCCTTTGTTATCAAGACATATCGTCATCCACAACATCTGGGATGATAGAGAGAGGGAGGATGACGATGGAGAGAGAGGGAGAGAACACCCCGGTTCAACTTCTAATGGAAATACAGATACAGTATCCCAGAATGCACTTTTCCCTGCTTAATAATCGCGTAGAGGGACAACAGGAGCATTGAGAGGAGAGAGTTGCTGTCATCTGGCTCACTGTCCATCCAGAGGGGGAGGGAGAAAGAGAGAGAGATAGACAGAGGAGAAAGAGTGAGGGAGAGAGAACGAGAGACAGGCAGAGAAAGAGAGAAGCAGAGGAAACCAGACTGAATTTCAGAGAAGGATACTGGTGAAGATGAGGCATACGAAGATATAGTCTCCATTTGTCATCGTAATAAGATAGCAATAATCTATGTTATAATCAAGTTACCATGCTTCTTACTAACAAATAACACCCTGTATGCGACATAATGCACTACCAGGGTCCTGGTGTGTGGGGCCTTCGGTCCTTGTGGACTCACAGTGTTCCCTTTTCCCAGGGGACAAGTAGGGGTAATCGGGTAAACAGCCCAGTCAGCTGGCCTGGTAGCCTGGTGCTCTAGCAAATGGCACATATATTAGTGGGTGCAGAGTCTTCCTAGAGAGCTGTGTCTGGGCTGCAAAGGCCTCAATCTGACGGACAAGCAAGGTGCCGGCTGCTAATGCACCACCTGTAAGCAGAAACACAGCCTCGGATGTGTCCTCATCCTTCTTCTCAGCGCCAGGGTGTTTTGTGTGTGTGCACGAGTGTGTTTGTCAAGTGTGTCAAGACTGCATATGTGAGTGAGTGAGTGAGTGAGTGAGAGTTACCTGTTTGCAGTGTGTGCTACTTCCCTATAATTAAGTTGTCTGTTCTCTCCTATGACCCTGACTGACATGAAGCCAAATGTAGAGTGATCGATATATCGTCCACCGCACACACCATAAACTTCCTATGTCATGTCTGAACTTAACAAAAGAGGAAGCGAGAATCACAACAACTTCCCTCACATCCCGTCCCGACCCAACAATTCAGACACCTTCCTCATCGAGAAAACTCCTTGTCTTTCAACTCCCCATCTCCTCCTTTTGGGGGGAGGGAGACAGATGTATTGACCAATGACCATACATCTTTTGAAGAAAGAATGTATAACCCACCCCTTTGTGTAGAAGGTTTACTCTGTACAGTTGTCTGTTCGTTGCATGTCAAGTCTGTGTGGGGTGACCAGCAGTCTTCTGGAAGTATCCAGGACTCCCTTGGAGAAGAGACATGGGAGTTCTCTGGATGAACACAGGTCCAGCACATTCCAACATATGGAGGTCATAGAGGGGTTAGGACCAGTCAACCTCACAGCCCAAGTTAAGCCGGTCATATTAGCGATCTCTACAGGAACTGATATGAGGTCCACATTAACTATCAACATCCTGTCCTTCACCTTCAGAAGGGCAGGAGTGTCTCTGGGTCTGAGGATGTTTGGACAGCCTGGATGGGACAGCCTGGATGGGACAGCCTGGATGGGACAGGCATCTGGGTGTCTGAGGACCTAAATTACTGTACAAAAATGCAAAAGCTACCCTGAAAAGTTACCGGAGAAGCTCTGTCTGACTACTGGTCTGGAGAAAACTAACTAGTCCATCCCAACCCCCAGACGCCCAAGGCATAGAACAGACCAGATACTTCATGCATTCCTGAAACTAGCCTATCACAGAATAGGTTTAATCAGACTCCGGCTTATCAGAGAGAGCCTGGGAGGCTGGATAACCTTTCACTGGCCAGACCAACTATCTCTCTACAGGACTAGAGAGGAGCTTCAGAAATGATCGTTTTCAGGGCAGGGGGGTGTGGTGGGGGTATTCCAAGGACTGAAGACAGATTTCATATTGAAGCTAGTCTGCTTAGTCTTACTTATTTTTGATTGATTTGTTGATAGTTATTCTTTGATTACCCACTCAGACTTATGTGGGTGGCTGTAATCCTCTAGTTTTATGACAAGAACCACTACGGCTGAGTGGCCTTGTTGAGAAATTCCTCTTGTGATCAAATAGACTATTTATCTACCACAGTGAATTGTTCAAAGGTCAAACTAGCCTCTAGGCGTAAAGTGAAAGAGAGACCAAAAGAGAGACAGAGACCGAGAGAGAGATGGTAAGGAGTGAATTCCTAGTTTTATAAACTTTTGACTGAGTGACCTTAGCCGTGGAACGTGGACTCGTTTCAAGTCAATTACCCGTGGTCACCACATTCCTCCAAGCCACAGCGCTGTGTAACACATAGCCACCGGACTATTTATTAAAACGAGTGAAATCCCCTTAATAACAAACACGGCTGAAAAAACATCACACTAAACTAGGTCTGACAGTATATTTAACACCTGACTGATACAAGCATTCTTAAAACGTGAACATATATTTTCAAACTTAGCCTAGCCTACTGTTGCACGAGTCCAGTCAACCGACAAGAGAGAAGAGGGACGGGGACAATTATTGACAGGGCAGCGGAGTACAGGAACGCAAACAACCCATGGCCGTTTGTCAACAAGTCACAACACATTTACGTCGTTGGAACTCATACGATCAGTTCTCTATGGGCGAAATGAAGCCTATGAAAAATGTGAACTAGGAGGGGCCTTTATGCGGACTCCGCAATCTCACTCAGCAAAATCCATTCACCGGCGGGGCCAGGCACCACATACAACCCAACATTAGAATGGGGAAGTCTGTCAGTCCACGTTACGTAATTGCGTGATTTGATCTGATAAATCAATCTTGGTCAAATGATGACGCTATAACTTGCAACATTAGGCAATAGTAGCCTAATCCCAAAACACGGAAAATGAATTTACTACACACATTACTCTGACGCTAACAAGTTTTATTTTCTATTCGCTTTCACCTGTTTGTACAGGCTAGCCTAGGCTATATGAAAGTGCTTCAAAACTGAAGCAAGTCATGGGAGTGAATGTTGGGTAGCCTATATGAGATAGAGCATAGTGACAACGTACTGGAAACTATCCACTGACATAACGTTGCTGGTTACATATACGATCGCCCTTCCTAGTACGCAGTCAGAAGAAAGCCACTGCGCCCAGAGGCAGCCCCGCCATGGGCCGTGGCCTCCCCACACCCGCCCACCCGGTTCCTCCGGGGGGAGAATGACAGCAGCTGCCTTGTCTAATGCAACGCTACCCGGTGAGAGACGATTTGTACTGATTTTCACAAAGAATCTTGGCCCAACGCATATTAACACACGGCAAGTCGACACAGCGTCATCGCCCATGTCATGACTAGATACATGTAAAAGCTCCCTATAGTGTTCATCATTCACATGTGCTTGAAAATCATCAAGAAGATAATTGCCTACAGAAGTACACGCATGATCCCTAGACTTCCTGAGATTACCATCACACGTCTATTCCCTTTATTTAATCTAAAATATTTAGAGATTTCCCCTCTGACATTAATAGGGAAAATCTCCAAAACAAGAACAGCTTGAGAAGGCCTGACAAGCCCAGTCCACACCAGATCGTTCGCAGACCCGTTTTTCTGCACATTTTTTTCTTGCCTCAAAAGAGATTTACTTTTTATGACCCCACCGCTCCAAGCCAGTTAGTTTTTTTTATTTTTATCTGGGCTATAACATTTTAATGTAAAACAGAAATGTCGGCTGTAGACATTGTTGTGCGTAAGTTTTTTAGCGTTAAATTCAGTGTAAAATTCAGGGCAAATGACTGAAACATACCATAGCTTTCCTCTCTCCCGTTCACTCCTTTCTCTGTTATGGTCTCAGTGTTTCGCCGACTAGATTCTTCAACCGGCGCAAGGATTTTATCAATAAAAAGAAGGAAGAAAACGTGCAACAGTCACATACATGTCGATTCCCTTTAGGTCAACGCGTATAGTACTTATTGTGTCCTTTAAAATCAAGTCTTCATTTTCACTGGTGTGAAGTTTTCAGGACTGTAAGCATTCCTGTTCCTGGTCCTGACCTCGAGGAGACAAAAACAACCAAATTAGAACGACAAAGATTCTGTAGCCTAGACTACTAATTCAACCTCTCGTCCGCTATATTTTCTTGAAAGGGAAGAGGGGGCGTTGGATAGGCTTGTTTCGCTGTGTCTTCCCTTGGTTCACCACGTTGTTTAGTCCAATTATTATTTCCTTTGTTGTGTCCAAAACACAGCGCTGCCCTGACTGGATTCCAGTATCAGTCCGACATCGCGAGCGAGTGCTCTGAATCTCAAAGCAACTAGTAAATTGTTTCGTTTGACAGTATCAATTTACACGCTGCCCGAATATGTGACGGTGTATACTGTAAGTGTATTTTTTTCCCCAGCTTCCCAATAATGGCGGACCTCTCCCGAATCTTGCCTCTCCTCCTATTCAGAGAGAATAGTGAGCAAAAGAGAGAGCGAGAGCGAGAGGGAGAGCGAGCTGAACGGCAGTATAGTCTCGCCCAGTGGCGCAGGAACACAATTACAACAAACACGCACACAAACACAATTAAGATTTAATTGCTTCTTGGCTACTTGTTCATTGTATCGCGTTTTGTTATTTTATAATACACTTTTGTGAAAGCGCCAATACTCCATAACCAGTTGGAAACAGAATCCCTGTTTATTTTTGTATTCAAGTAGGCCTGCTATTATGATCTTATATTTTATAGAGCAAAACAAACCGTTTTCTGTTTTAACAGCAACTAATTTTCCTCTTGAAGTAGTTAAAATCATTGGCTGTTGATTTGTGTTAGCCTACTCACAAAAGACAGCATCATATGTATTGTTTGTGTGTGGGCAAGCGTGCGTGGTGTGGTCTGACATTCCTGCTTCCAATATCCACTATATCTCATTCTAACAGATAGGGAAATCAGGGAAGAGAATGAAACGACTCTCACTTCTCACCAACAAAAAATCAATGTTCTCAAAGGTTATTCTAGGCCCTAACTCCAGCCAGGCACTCCAGCACCTGGCTGTTGAGCTGTTGCTCCATGTATTAATCAAGTTCAATCAGGAAGTACTGGTGTTGACAACGAGGCCTTTGCAGGGTGTCACGTACCATGAAAGCACATAGCCATCATTGTAAAAAAAAAAAAAAAAACATTAAACTGTTGTCAGAAATGTCATAATTCTGACAGATATTTCCAATATGGAGACTGTGTGGGTCAACTAAAGTTGGTATGGTCAGAGAACTGTCTAAATGGTACTGGATAGTCGTGTAACAACTCAGATGTTTAGTGGCTTAGGGACGTTGTCATGCATGGAATCTCTAGATTGCTTATTATTTGTTTTCTCTCACTCAATCATTCACTCATTTGCTCTCTCTCCTCTCTCTCGCTCCCTCTCTCTCCTCTCTCTCTCCCTCTCTCTCTCTCTCTCTCTCTCTCTCTCTCTCTCTCTCTCTCTCTCTCTCTCTCTCTCTCTCTCTCTCTCTCTCTCTCTCTCACTCACTTCTCCCTTGACCTTCTCTGTCTACATGCCACATCAATCCGGCTGTGACTAAATGTTCCTATGTTCAGTTTTGTCCACCATCAAATCTTTTCAAAAGGCCACACAAAACAACATGGCAGCTAGCGGCGCTGTATAACCTAATCTCCTCATTTGGAACGGAAAACATTGTTCCATGAAAACATGCTTGAAAACTGTGAACATTACACATTCTAAATGCTGTTATACACTCCACCACTCTAGCTCCCCCCCCCCCCTCTCTCTCTCTCTCTCTCTCTCTCTCTCTCTCTCTCTCTCAATCTATCTATCTATGTCTCTCTGTCCTCAGCCAGAATGCAGCACCACTGGAACAGATAGTCTGGGTTCAAGGTACAGGGTGCCTTCGCTCTTCTTTCATGAGTCCACAGCAGGCTCCTGTCCAATCACATTAGTCTGTCGATTGTCAACAATATTTGCATGACCTCAATCACACAGAACAAGATAAGCAAGGGTCAGAGTTCAAGTTTCAATTTCCTTCGTTTCAGGTCCTTCAGGGCCTGTGGCATAGTGGGCGACCACAGGCTCCAGTAACCTAGAGACACTCTGGAGGCCTTGTATTCTAGCTTGTCATGGTCTCCAGACTCTGTACAGATATTCAGGCTAGTCATCAGCCAGTTTGGTTTATGCATTGTTTGTTTAGTGAGGAAGGACTATAAACTCTGTTGGACTTATGGAAACAGTGCAGCAAAGCAAACTACATTACAAAAGTGAAACAAGGGGGAGAGAGAAAGAGAGAGAGAGCAAGGAGAGCTGTTTTCTGCTCGGTTTCCTCCTATTTTCTCTTGCTCTCTCTATTCCACCTCAACTCTGTCTGCAGCTGAAATATTTCTGGGTCCCAGGGGCGAGTACATTCCTCCCACTCACTGTTGTGCAATCCCTGACAATCACTGCCCCCCCTTCCACCCCTGCCTCCCCCTCTTTCTGCCTCCCACCGTTGTTCCTCCCCCTTCTGCCTCTCCCCTCCTTGCATCCCCCCTGTACTCTTCATTCTCTACCCTACCTCCCCCCTCCCCTTCCCCTATCATCTTTTCCCCCTTCTCTACCCCCCTCCCCCAACCTAATTTCCCTCCCCTCCCCCTTTGTGCTTCCCCAAACAGTCGTCCAGCCTGGATCAGAGCAGAAAGAAGCTGTCTGGACAATGTTCTGAGGCAGATCTGCATTGTCCAACTTACTCAGAGATATAATGTGTGTTGTATGACGATGGGGTTTTGTTTCTGCTGATCATAGTTGTTTTATATAAGTTTTCCTGGCACTTCTGAAGAGAGAGCAGAGGCTGTTGCAATAAATAGCATACAGACTTGAAGAAGGATGGAGCCTACAGTAATCTACTGTTACCAGCAGCCAAATATGAGTATGGATAGATTTTTTTTAAAGAATAAAAATTAATGGGTGGGTTATAATCGATGTATAAACTTTATTTTTTATGTTTCTAACTTTTAACCGATATAATTGAAATTATATTTTTAGGCTTGAGAAAGGCGTTCATGTGATCGACCACAAATTCTAATACCAATTCTGGTTGTTGTAGTGAAATACAAGGAATGGTAATGTTTTGAAAGAAGATTCAAACTAAATGTCCCACAATCACTTGCGTCCTATCTTGGAGACCGTGTCATTGGTTGAGCAAATTCGCCTTTGAAATAAAAGTATAACTTGAAATGTGCCAGAAGTTGTGAATTAGGTTCGAATTGAAAGATTTCTTGATATTACAAAAAGTCACACCAGCGTTAAGATTGCATACTACTACAGTTTTATTTTTCTATTCAAAATGAGTAGGTAATTAGTATTACAAACAAGCTGTAAAATAGCCACCTGAGCATGTCCAAAATGTGGTAGATTGGAGTAAACTCTGGCAAAGATAACATTTAATATTGTTAATTATGTTATTGTAAATGTTTCCCCACTATATTGGGAATAGAAAGTTTATTACTCACGTTAGAATAAAACAAGTAGGCGAGTTGTTTCTGTCAGGACCTTTATTTTGAAAACGTGAATAACTCAACCTGAAATGAGAGCCTAGCTGCCAGGAAAGAACAGCGGACAAGCTGTCGATTAAATAGGCCTATTATTGCAAAATACATGTAAAGAAAACATAAAACGTGCCACACAAAGGGAATATATATAGCTGAAATCACCTGCTCTTTGGAAAACAAAATGGTATGTTTGCAGTTTTGTCAGTTATGTTAATTATTTTTGTCAAATTCCACTAGTTCACCTAGCATCCTGGTTAGCTAGCTAGCTGTTTCATGTTAGCCGCTACGCTAGCTGTCATCGTTCATTCATTGAAAAGAAAAGGTAATTGAGCAACTTGGAATACGATTTAATTCAAGAACATGTCAGTTATTTTGAGTGAATGAATGTCGTA
This sequence comes from Osmerus eperlanus, assembly GCF_963692335.1. Classification (NCBI taxonomy): domain Eukaryota; kingdom Metazoa; phylum Chordata; class Actinopteri; order Osmeriformes; family Osmeridae; genus Osmerus; species Osmerus eperlanus. Next base: position 7,666,744 of record NC_085028.1, read on the forward strand.
TGTGTAGCTCTTCATACATAGTTACGTGTCTTCTTGCTTCGGACACCAGGGTGCGGTAAGGCTGCTACAGTACTAATCAGGCTCAACAAACTTCAAATTCAGTACCAAAGAGATAGCTACTGTTGCAATCAAATACTTGTAAATTTGTTTTAGCTAACTAGATTACATAAGTTGTGATATTGCTATGTACAGGAAACAGATGATGGAATTGCATATCAAGAGGGAACTGAGGTACTGTTGGTAATCCGTTAGCTAACTGTACTAGTCAGCCATGTCCTATTTTGTAGAATGTGGAGACCCAGTGTTCTCAAGAGCATCTGTAACTCTCAGGTCTTCCTTAAAATGTCTGTCTCCACACCCCACTTCCTCCTCCCCCCCCCTTCCTCCTCCCCCCCTTCCTCCTCCTCCCCTTCCTCCCCCCACCCTTCCTTCTCCACCTCTTTCCTCCACCTTTCCACCCTCATCATTCTCCACATATGCCTGATATTCTCTTCATCCCTCTCCCATGTCCTTCTCCTACCCCAGATCCGCTTCATCCTGATCCAGAACCGAGCAGGGAAGACCCGGCTGGCGAAGTGGTACATGCAGTTTGATGACGACGAGAAGCAGAAGCTCATCGAGGAGGTCCACGCCGTGGTCACGGTCCGTGATGCCAAACACACCAACTTTGTGGAGGTTTGTACAAACTTTATATTCCACAATTGTGACTTTGTGATGAAAAACCCTGGGTTTTCAGTCTTGTTATATTGACAACTAGCACACACACATTATGGGATCACTGTGTGAAAGGTGAAAAGGTCCATGTCTCCGGCTGACATTTACAAACATGGCACTGTTATTGGCTTGCCTTTGGTTCTGCAGCTCTGATTCTGAGGGCACAGGTCTGGGTGTAGACTCTTCATCCTTTCACACGGATCAGATTTCATGTTGAGCAGACGTGTTTTGTGTTGCATCGTCTCCACAGTTCAGAAACTTCAAGATCATCTACAGGCGCTACGCAGGTCTGTACTTCTGCATCTGTGTGGACGTGACTGACAACAACCTGGCGTACCTGGAAGGCATTCACAACTTTGTTGAGGTAGGACATGCATGCATACACACACTAGCACGCACAAACACACACACACACACACACACACTAACACATACATGCAGTACACACACACAGAAACTAGAAGCTTAGACAACCAGAGGAGCTTGCCTAAGATGAAGATGAAGGGGGTGGAGCTCTGTGCTGGGGGTTCCAGGCTCAGTGGAGGGGTGTGTCAGGATGGGGACCTTCAGAAGGGCATTATAGGTGAAGATGTCTTCTACTGGGTTCCAGGTGCTGAACGAGTACTTCCACAACGTGTGCGAGCTGGACCTGGTGTTCAACTTCTACAAGGTAGGAATGGAAGCCTCCCTCTCTCCCTGGTGGAAAACAACCGTAAATCTAACATAGCACAACATCTCCAACAGCTATATTTAGAACAGGGAGGAGAAAAGCTGAGAGGTGAAATGAGGTATGTGAGGGAGGAGGAGGTGGCGAACATAATATATTTTCTTTCATTTAGTCAAAGTGGTGACACCATGGCAACTGGTACATGATGCATAATCACAACAATAAAGTAAATTACGTTCACCCACCTCAAATTGACGCACACACGCACGTGCACACACAAGCTTGCACACACGTACACCTATCTCACTGAAAAGAAGCTGAAGGTAATTAACTTTCTGATTGCTGTCCCTGTAACATCAAGTATGATAATTATCCTTTACATGCTCGTTAAGATCTCCCCCCCATCTCAACCTTAGACATGTCGCCCACGTTGCAAGTTAGCGCGCAAGGTGACAGATGGAGATTCTCAGAGGAAGGAGAAGAGAGGAAAAGTTCACTGACGAAAGAAAAATGAGTTTACCAAGCCAGGGAAAAGATGTTAGAAGTGCGTTCCTCTTTAGAACTGTTTTCTCCTAACCTATCTCACTCTTCTTTATCATTCTGTGCTATAACCCTCATAACGTGACATAACTTGTCCAAATATCAATGATCTGTTCTCTTTCTGCTCTCTCCACATCCAACTCTTTTCTTGTCTCTCTTTGGTCTCTTTCTCTGCTCTCTTGCCCTCCCCTCTCTCTCTCCAGGTGTACACAGTGGTGGATGAGATGTTCCTAGCAGGAGAGATCAGAGAGACCAGCCAGACAAAGGTCCTCAAGCAACTGCTGATGCTCCAGTCTCTAGAGTAGAGAACACCTCCGTTTTCCCTCCACCTTCACACCCTTCATCACCTTCTCCATCCATCACCTCCACTTCCTGTCCCTAAGCTCCCCCTCCCCTTCTGCTTCTCCAGCAGAGCTCTGGTTCAGCTCAGTCAGCCAGACAGTCCATCCGTCCTGGGCTGCCAGTTCTGCTGTTACTGGGTTAGTCTTCATTGGTGGAGACTGTGAAAACAGTGCACCAATCTGGCAACCATCCCCCCTTTTTTCTTCCTTAAGTGTCACTACTCGTGTAGCTAACAAGCACCATGAAAAAGAACTTTGTGTTTGTCTGGGATTACCACAGCTTTCACTGCAGTCTGCTGAGAACCTGTTGAAGACCTCCATCAGAGTAAAAGGGGTTGCTCTGACAAGTAGATCCTTGAGGAGGGCATTCTGGGTATTTGAGTCTTAGTGTATCACTCCCCTGTGAATATGAAACGTGGTTCAAATTTTGTTTGACATGATATTGATGTACAAGACTGTGTTGATTATGTATCTTATGTGGTTCTGTCCTATATCCAATATGATATAATACGTTAGGCACCCTTGATATGTATTACGTAGGACCAAGAAAATAAAGGGTCCCTGAAGTGCAATCTTTTCATTGAAGTCACTCATCTCAAGCATCAGATCTGTCTGATCCCGGTGACTGCATATGGTGCTTGTTAGCTACACCTAGATATAATTTCAATTCAAATACACACCCCAGTAATCTCAACATAGACTGAGTGATGGACAACACAAAACCAAATAGAAATCCCAGTCAATGGAAATATATAGCGATATATTTGAGGTAATAAGGCAGTACTGTGCGGTTTAGTTTTTGTATGGTGTATGGTATGTATACAGTGTATCTTATGTGTGTTTGAAACTTGAGTGCTGCCCATTCCAAACCTCTAAGCCCCACCCTCCTGCCCAATGTCCTGTGGTCAAGTACAAATGCATTCAGGCTGGAAATGATTCCATTTCAAACCCTCCCAGTTTCTCATACCAGTATGAGCTGAGGTGTCTTTACTGACCAGTGGCTTAATGAATGACCACTACTCTGGGAAGGGTTGTCATTCTTTTTACAACCCTAAAATGTGTCCTTTCTTATATTATTTCCTTGAGGCAACATCTGATCTAATGAGGTTGGATTGGTGTGTTTGCTTCCATGCACAGATTTGACCGATGCAGCCCTCATAAGATTAGTGATTTCTTAAAGGAAAGATTGATAGGATCCATTCTACAAAGACACTATAGTCTGCTTCCCACCCTCTCCATCATCCTTCAACCTCCGACATTCACCTTCACATTTTTCATGTGATTATATTGTCTGTATGTAATTTTTTTTATTCGGCTGTAGTAAGAGATGTACTGCTGTCCCCGCCCCTTGAGTCAGTTAGGTAATGAGGTGTTTAGGTGTTTCATTGTCCTGTTGGTCAACCGGCCATGCTCTTGTGTATTCCAGTCGATGTATATAAAAAAACTAACATGAAATACTAAAATTGTTTTAAAGACCTGAAGTTTGTTACACGTTTTGATGTTCTATGTCAATACTTTTTGTTGTTAAATCCACCTGACTTTATTTAACCCTTGTGTTATCTTCGGGTCATTCTGACCCATCAGTCATTGTGACCCACCGTCGTATTGCGACAGATTTACCGCATACAAAGACAAAGTGAAGCATTTTCTTTTAACCGTTGGGCTGTCTCAGACCCCCCACATTGCAAAGGTTAAAAGAAAATTATTTTAATTTGTTTTTGTATTGGGTAAAATTGGGTAAACACAACGATGGTTCGTTATGAACCTTTGGGTCATGTGACCCGAAGGCAGCACGAGGGTTAAATGGAAGGCAGTTTTCATAAGATTGTGTGGTCCCATAGGACCATCTGGTGGTGGTGAAGCAGCATAGCTCCCACCAGAAGCCCACTATTCCACTCACCAATGAGGTAATTCTCCCAGCCTACAGGACATAAATAAGATGATCAATATATCCACTTATGCTGCATTAACCCTCCCCTGCTGTTACTGCATTGACCCATGGACATTACATCTGACCATTACACCCTCAGAGCTGTACATAACAGATGTGGTCTGTGATATACTGCCCTGCCCCATCCAGCTGTCTGGACTCTGTATTGGGTTACTGGTTAAGGACTATGGAAGTAGAAAGACTACAGGAAGTAATGTAAGTCCATGGACAGTGGAAGCTAGATAAAATAGTTGGACTCATAATGGTCCTAGTAGAGAATAGACCTAATAAGACCTTTGTTACACTAATATTGGACCTACAGGAAGTGTGCTGTAGCATCACTTACTGATACTATACTTAACTGATTGAATAACTACTTACCCATTCTGCTCCCATTGATATAAACCAAGTACATTGGCTAAGAATGACAGTCTTGTTTCTGTCATTGGTGCACCATTGTTTTACTACAATGTGTGTATAAACTGGAAACGAGTAAAGAAACTTTGTTAAACAAGACTCAGGAGAGCAGTGAGTGATCACGACACGCAGAAAACGAATAGCAGCAGCAGCAGATGGGATTTAAACAAAACAAAATACTTAACAAAAAAACAGGGCAAGAAAGTTTAATCCATAATCCTTTCATATCAATGGGGAACACATTTTATTTACAGCACAGATTCACTCCAAATGTACAGTAGTTTTGAAGGCAGTTAAATCATACTGGTTACTAAGCAACAACTGAGTTTCTGAATAGGGGGAGGAGGGGTGGGGTTCAGACAAAAACAAGATCAATCTATCATCACAGCCACTCCAGTGCTTAGAAAGCTTCCCAGATAAGACAGAATCAATGCATGTACTGGGTATTGTTAAGAAACCTCTCAAGTGGAGATAAAATAGCTTTTCTGAATTGAAATAAACAAACAGCAACAATGTAAGCTTTTTGCTTTCAACATCAGCCATGATTACTGAGGACTTGTATTGCTGGCTGAGAGGAGACAGCCTCCGCGCGGCACATTTGAAGGCTTTAAGACTGAGTGGAACGATGAGTCAAGCAGGGTTCATGAACAGACAACAGAGGGGTGAGCTGTGGGAGTGATGTCATCACTAAGAGACAACCAGGCGCAGGATGAGGAGGAAATCTCAGTTGTTCTTTAGTAAGGAATGACCCCACCTTTGCTAATTAAAGTTACATAGATCATTTCAATCAATATAAATTTGTACAGTTGTATAGTAAAAGTATATAAACTCAACGCCTCAAATGAAAAGTGCACTTGCAGTTAAGGAACAGAGACGTAAAAGAATCGCGAAAAGAATTGACGTTTAAAAACAACAAAAAGCAAAAGTATAAAATGGTCTCTGATTGATGTCACAATTAAATGTGTCATGTTTAAATATCACTCATACCTTAACAAAGTACCTGGAGGAGCCAGGCAGCCAAGAACCTGGAGGTGCATTTGATTTACCTCTTGGCTGGAGCCTGATGCAACCGTTCCATTGGTCTGATTACTGGGAAAGTAAATCAAATGCACCTCAATTTGTGGTATATGATATGAGGTTGGTGTGAGTACAGGTTGTTCCATGCAGGAAACAGTGTACAGTACATCCACAAAGCCACGTATACTTTCTCTAATAAGGCTTTCTCCATAGTGCATTCAACAAACCTTGAAACATAGTCCTCAATTTGGACTCAACTACAAATACATCTTAAGGGACAATGTTTAGGAAGCTTGTCCTTTTAGACATTTGGGCCATTATGATAGGATAAACCTGGTCTCCTTCCTCCTACTAAGCCCACCTCCCACCTGCTCATAGACCAACCAGACCAGAGAGAATCACCAATGAAGAGATCATTGAATAAAGAGTCGTCAGTTCCCAACGGCCATTCAATTGGTTAAACCAATCGGCTTGTTTGTGTTTGGATCAGAAAGTGGCAAGACAGCCAACGAGGTGAGGGTCAATTCAGGTCTGGTTATCATCACAGTGGGGATGGGAGAAGTTAGACAGAGGTGCTCAGTGCAAATCAAAGGATTCAGTTACCATGGTGAAATCTAATTATTTAGTCGCCTTGGCGAAGTTAGTTAAATGGCTGGGTTGTCACCATATACAACTAGTATATTTGGTTGTCCCTGTGGTGTTTTCAAGGCAACATGCAGTTACAGTTGTTTATAAACAAAAAGAAATGTTGAAGAAAAAACAAATGACCCTCTATATCTGACATTCAGCTGGACATGAGAATGGTAAGGATGATGGTGTGTGTGTTGATAAAAACAAGGGCGAGGCTTAAAAACAGGACAGTGGCCCTACACATGACCCTTGACCCTGATCTCTCTCCCCCAGGCACAGTTCGCACTGTGGGGTTTCCCGGGCCATGTCACTGGGTCCAGATCAACCCTAAGATGTCCTCCTCAGACAGGTAGTGCTGTCTCACCAAAGCTCAGCGGTCGGAGGTAGTCTCCATGATGACTGGTCCAGGTGCTCCACCACAAGGAATAGGAGAAGAGGGGTAGGGGGGTGGGGAGGAGGAGGAGGAGTGGGCGGAAGGAGAGCCAGGAGAAGCAAGAGGGGTGAAGAGAAGAAGAAGGGGGGGAGGGGGGAGGCTTAAGCACCCAAACACACTCAAAACTGAAGAGATCGAATTAAGTGGGGGAAAAGGCAAAGAGGAAAAAGGAAAGAATTAGAAAGAAGACAGGAATGAAAACATTACAAACCCTGGCATCAGAATCAACCAATCAGAAACCTGGAGTATCGGTCAGCTCACACTAACAGAAGCTCTTTCCTCCACCTCATCAACAACATGGTTAGGGTTAAAGGACATGGTCTGGGCGCACTGCATGCTCATGTAAGCTACTTAGAACTGACCAGTAGGGGGCGCCGGGGGCATCCTAGCAGCTGCACTGAAGCTTGCTCTGTGGGGCCGAGCCTCTGGGCTGTCTGAGCTGCCTGAGAGAGGCATCTCCATACTGGATCCCTGAACCCATCCTCTCTGGGTCCAGCTCGCCTGGGGGAAGGGGGGGGGCGGGGGGTTAAGAGAGGCCGTCCCAACACACACACACGCAGCTGTTCATTCCATTGATGTACATGACACAAGGTTATACGCACTCACATGCTCATACACGCTTGCTTGCTTGGTCACACACACACACAAACACACACCTGACTCTATCTTGGTGAGGATGGTGCGGGCACACTTGAGGAAGCCCTCCTCTACGTTCTCTCCGGTCAGAGCGCTGGTCTCCAGGAACATCAGCTCTGGGGGAAACAGTCAGCCAGACACAGTCACTCACTTAGTCATTCAATCAGTCAGTCAGCCAATCAGCCAATCAATCAGTCAGCCAATCAATCAATTAGCCAGCCAGTCAATTGGTCAGCCCGTCACTCAGCCAGTCAGATACTCAGTAAGTTAGTCAGTCACTTAGTTAGACACACACAATGATACTGTCAGCCAGCCAACCAGTCAAAGATGTTCAGTCAGTCAGACTTTCCTGCAGTATGTCGTCATTCAGAAAGACAAAAACAGTCTTTCAGTCAGTCTGACAAGGTAAGAAAGGAGGGAAGAGAAGAGGAGAAAGAGAGGGAGGAGGAGGAGTGGGAAGAAGAAAGGGAAGTAGGAGAGGGGAGGTGGAGGGAGATGGGAGAGGAGAAAGAATAAGGGTGGAGAACGGAAAAGAGGAAGAGAGTAGTGGTGAAGAAGGAGAGGGGGAGAGGAGGAGAGGAGGAGAGGAGGAGGAGAGGGGGAGAGGGGGAGAGGAGGAGGAGAGGGGGAGAGGAGGAGAGGGGGAGAGGAGGAGAGGAGGAGAGGGGGAGAGGAGGAGAGGGGGAGAGGAGGAGAGGGGGAGAGGAGGAGAGGGGGAGAGGAGGAGATGAGGAGAGGGGGAGAGGAGGAGAGGGGGAGAGGAGGAGGAGAGGGGGAGAGGAGGAGAGGGGGAGAGGAGGAGAGGGGGAGAGGAGGAGAGGGGGAGAGGAGGAGAGGGGAAGAGGAGGAGGAGAGGGGAAGAGGAGGAGGAGAGGGGGAGAGGAGGAGATGAGGAGAGGGGGAGATGAGGAGAGGGGGAGAGGAGGAGAGGGGGAGAGGAGGAGAGGGGGAGAGGAGGAGAGGGGAAGAGGAGGAGAGGGGGATGGCGCACCGTTCTCCTGGGCGAAGCGGGAGGCCTCCAGGAAGGTGACCTCCCGTTCTGCCCCCAGGTCCTTCTTGTTGCCACACAGGATGATGGCGATGTTCGGGCTGGCCAGGGTACGGGCGTCTGCCAGCCAGTTGGTCAGGGCATTGTAGGTCTCCCTGCTACAGGACACACAGGTGTCACCCACAAACAAACACAAACACACACCCACTGTACACAAACACCTCCTCCTCCCCTCCTCATACCACAACACTGCTGAATGTTTCTTTATGCCTCTCTCTTTACTCCCTTGTTCTCTCTCCACCCTCCTCCCCCCATCTCTGTTCTCTTGCCCTCCACTCATTTATTCTCCTGTCTCTCAGCTGGCAGGCTCTCCCTCTCCTCCTTCCCCCCTCTCAGCTGCCAGGCTCTCTCTCCTATACTCTCTCTCTCCCTCCTCCTCTCTCCCTCCCTTCTGTCAGTTGACAGGGTGTAATGGACTGTATCTTTCCAACCCTCTGCCTCCTGCCAGGAGACGCCTTTATATTACAGCACTGTCACTCTTTATCACTCTCTCTCTCACACACTCTGCTGACAAAACAATGGAGGGAGTGATTCAACAACTGTATCATTTCTCCCTGTTCTCAGGGACCATGAGATGTTCTAAGCTGCATAATGTGTGTGTCTGTGTGTGTGTGTAGTAACCAGGGCCAGTAAGATGCAATTCAAGTGTTTTATGACTTGGGCATAAGTTTCTTTATACATGAATGGGACATGTCCCTCCCACTTTTTGAAAATGGCAAATCTGTTCCACACACTGTTTATTAAGAAAAAATATTCAATTGCCGCATCCTAGGTTTAAAAAAAGATGTCCCTCCCACATCTGAAAACCAACCTACGCTCCTGAACTGCTCTATCCAGGTTTCTCCTCCTGATCCTGTCTGTGTGAGAGGGCAGCGAGCATTACGAGGAACTTGATCCTTGCCTGTCATTGGTCCCTTACCTTGTGATGTCATAGACAAGAAGGGCTCCTGCTGCCCCTCGGTAGTAGCTGCGTGTCACAGACCTGGAGACAGAGAGCACCGTCAGCCAATCACGACAAAGAACTACCTTACTTAACCAATGGTAACGCAGACCAGAAGTCATGTGACCGCAAGCGAGTCAATGGGAGTACCTGAAGCGCTCTTGTCCGGCAGTGTCCCAGATCTGCAGTTTGACCGTTTTGCCCCCGACATTGACCACCCTGGAACCAAACTCTACCCCGATGGTGTGGTTGGAGTCCTGCTTAACTGGAGGAAGGATGGAGGAAGAGAGAGGGACAAACAGGGAGAGAAAGGGGGAAATAGAGGGAGGGAGAGGAGGAGATTGGGGAAAGGAGAGAGGAAAGATGATAAGGGAGGGAGACGGTGGAGGGAAAAGGATAGAGAGCAAATGGGGAGAGAAACAAGGGGGAGAGACAGAAGTAGGTGAAGAGGGGGAAGAGAGAGAATAGGAGAGAGAAAGCGGGAGGGAAAATGAAGAGAGGTTGAGGGAGGCAGGAGGGGGGAGGAGATGAATAGCAGAGGAGAATGTCAACATGGCGGTTTGGAGGAATGCCTGATAAAACTGTCAGCAGCTCTACTTACACTTGTTCTCTATGAACTGGTGCAGGAGGCAGGACTTCCCTGTCCCAGCACTACCAATCACCAGGAACTTAAACAGGAAGTCTGAAAGGATCAGGGGTGAAGAAACACACACAACACAGGTGTCATGGGAGAAACATACTGGTCTTTACAACTGCATCATACCATAGGATGTTTAGGGCTTTAGGTTGTTTACAGTACCAACACAGTCCCACACAGCTGGCAGCACACACACAACTTGGCCTAGTTACACTAGCTGGCTAATGGCTACAGACAGTGTGTAAAGGCTACAAATAATTAGCTTGCTGACGTGTTCACATTAACCTGTCACAGCCTGGAGAACTTTGAAAGAGTGTGCGTGTGCTGGGCTGTAGAGAGTAGTAGATCCTAGAAGTAATTTGCATTATGTGTCTAGTCTCTTCCATGAGTCAGCCTGCTAGCGAACAAACACAACGTGGCATTGATGAAGTGTGTGTGGGTGGGTGGGGGTCAGTGTTTGGCTGATTCTGTATTATATATAAAGACAATTAAAATGGACATGCTAGAGCCAAATGCATTATTCTATACAAATTACCCTCGAGGAGCAATCAGCAGTGTCTCTGCCTGTGTGTCTGTGTTTACTTGGGCAACATTCTATTCTAATCCCACTTAGTACTGCTAGTTTATGTACCCTTAGTATAGATAGTCCACATATTTAAATTTTAGGTATATGTTTATTGTATGCACCTTCCTGCCAAAGCAAATTCCTTGTCTGTGCAAACTTTCATGGCGAATAAATCCCATTCTGATTCTGATTATCTTGAGGCCTGAGTCCATGAAATTAGGAAACAAACCTATAGTCTACAGTTTAATTAGGAGAATAACCTTAGAAACCTAGTCTACATTTTAGTTAGAAGAAGAGCCTTTAAATCTAGTAGGGGTGGGAATCTTTTGGTACCTCACAATTCGAATCTATTCTTAATCTAATCGATTCACGATTTTTGATCAAATTTCGATTCAATATATGCTTACATTTGATTCCAGTTTGCTGTTCAGTGTTACTTGTTTCTATTTGACTGTGATAGGCAGTTAAGTGTGTGCATCAAAACCTTGAACCTTTTTTGCAGTTTAGTAAACTTATTGTTATAAAATAATAATAATAATAATAATAAATATATATATATTTTACAAAAAAAAAAGTAAGACATTTGTGAATCGATATGAATCGCTAGAAGACCGAATCGCGATTCAAATGCAAATACATTTTCCCCCCACCCCTAAAATCTAGTGTACAGTCTGGTTAGAAGAAGAGCCTTTGAAGAAGGGGGCCTACAAGCCACAGCGGTGAGGATTGGGATAAGGCAGAGGGCTGATACTATAAGTCCTAGCTTTGGAATAAACACCCTCATTAGGGTGACAGACTGCCTGTATTTCTATGCCTGCCTACCTTACTGCCTGTCTGTCTGTCTGTCTGTCTGTCTGTCTGTGTGTGTCTGACTACCTGCTTGCCTACCTTAATGCCTGTGTGCCGGTCTTTCTGCCTGCCTGCCTGCCTGCCTGCCTGTCTATCTACCTGCCCTTCAGTCTACCTGCTCTCCAGATAAACACCTCACAGTTAGCACTGGAGCAGAGCCATTATCATTATCAGCCATTGTGTGGGTGGATGTGTGTGTGAGTGTCTCAGTACAGGGCAGATAGAGAGACGGAGAGATAGGAAGAGAAAGTGCATGAAAGAGGAAGAGGGGTAGGAGGTAGAGAGAACTCCCAGAGGTCCACACAGGGAGGTAGACAGGATGATGAGGGGACAGGAGGACGAGATCAAAGAGAGACTATTACAGCAGCCATTAGAACTGTAAGCTCCACTACTGGCACTGACAAGGTATAGCATTACACATGGACACAGGAGGAGAAAAAGAGAGGGAGAGAGAGGTGCAACAGGAGAGGATAGTATTATGGGTTTCCCAGCCCTATAGCCATGTGTGGCGTTTTAAAAACACCTTATTAGTTTGTGTCAAATGTTATAAATATTGACCAAGCACACAGCACACTCATTACCTAATGAGAACCAGGTATGTTTACAAAGGATTGGTGTACTACTTATTGTAATGCTTACTGTCATGTTGGCAAAATGGGAAGCTTTCAAACATTTGAATTGTGTTCTTTATAAAGACACTGAAGAAATACAACCTTCATATTTAGGATACTGAAGGGGATCTCCAGTATCCCTGTAACCAGTTTAGTGTTTGATACTAATGTCACACAATAACACGTATTGACACCTGGACCAGGAAGGTGTTTTTTTCTGACAGTTGGAAAACTTAATTTAATAAGAATAGCAGTCAGCGATTCTGTCTATTGTCAATAATAATTATTAATTATAGTTACAAAAATAATGTAACATTATCATCATCTATACTTTTACATCTTACTTGCATGTTGTTCTCTCACCACATCCGACGACATAGCCTATGTAGTTGACTAACGTGAAAGTTGTTGCATGATAATATTGAAAGTTCCTCCTGTTAGTAGCCTACTATATCCGCAAACATATGCTATGTCAACATATGCTATGCCAACTTTGCGTTGGCAACATTTCAGAATTCACTCCCAATTTTACAATTTTAGGAAACAAAAGTCAGCACAAGACTATACTTTACAGTGTGGCAAAACAACTTGATTTTGATGAAACATTCAAGAAATAGTTCATCCCCATCACCATCATGCTATAGTCTAGCTACCCGCTAACATCCTTCCTGACCGGGCGTGATGTTGGCTTATTTGAGACGCAGCTTTAAAGACTAGCTAGCTAGCTAGCTGAGTTAGCTAACGTCAGAATGCTAACACCTACCATATGTTTCAGACATGGCGGCCCTCTTTGGAGTGCCCTGTTTTAGATGGCTGACTTCTTGTCGTTCTTAGGTGGGTTGACTGTTCCTTTTTTATTCTCTAAAGATATCTTGCCTAGTAAACCCCGACTGATGTCTTCGACACACCGTTTCCCTGTCCTCAACGCAGCCTACACAGAGCAAACGTGATGACGTTCGCCTGCGGTTACGTTGTAGTTGCAGCAACTGTCCACACGATGGCAGGCAAAGACTGGGCCAAAGTACAGCGTATCACAGGAGATTACTCGGAAAGGATAGGATAGATCATATTGACGTTTTGCCTTGACACCTGACGCAAATACATTTTCTAGGTTATTTTCTCTTTTTTATAGTATTTAATGTAGATGTTTGACAATGTCTGAGGGTGTAGGTACTTGTTATTGGGGGTGGGGAATTTCGTCTGAGGGATTCTACAGACATGTGCTTGTGAGTCTAGTCAACTTTTTTCCTTTGGAAACAGTGAAACAAAGCAGTGTCTTTGAGGTTTCCATGAGGAATGTCTGTATTCCTGCTTTTCCATTCATCACCTTTCAATACTGTCTGACACACACCACACACACACACACACACACACACACACACACACACACACACACACACACACACACACACACACACACACACACACAGGACCGCCCAAGGGCAACAGGTGATAAATTACAGAGCCCTCCATCTCCATCTCTCTTGTAGTTCCTCTGTCTTTGTTCTGGAAGACTCAGTCTCAGCCCCAGCCCCGGCCCCAACCCCAACCTCAGCCTCTCTCCCTCTCCAAGACTCCTCCCTGTCCTTCTCCCCCCCAGCCTTCTCCTACCACTCTCTCCTCCTCTCCCTCCCATCCCCCTCTTTCTTCTCTTTACCCCATCTCCTTCTTCCTTCCCCTGTCCTCTCTCCAGTCCCTGTTAACAGGTCTGTGTTCACAGATCAGAAACAGGGGGGGTGAGAAGCTATGTGGGGCCCTGGATGTTTTCTTAAGGTGGGCCAGGAGCAAAGGTGTGTGTGTGTATTGTGTGAATAAGTGTGTGTGCATGTATTTTTGTGTGGGTATGTGTGGGTTATGTTGTATGTATATGTGTGCACGTGTGTGTGTGTGGTTTGACCTTGGAGCAGCCTGTCTCAAACAAGAAGGCCACAAGAAGGCACGTCCTGCAAGACTCACAAGCACACAGACACGACCGGGGAAGCAGAGGAAGAAGGGAGTGTGTGTTTGTGTGTGTGTTTGTGTCTGTATGTGTGTGTGTGTGTCTATGATTGTACGTATGTATGTGTATGCGTGTATGGACATGTGTGTGCATGTGTGTGTGTACGTATATGAGTGTGTGTATGTGTGTGTGCAGGGGAAGTCCCCATCAGCAGACAATCCATGGTGTTTATTGTCAACAATGAGTCAAGAGTTTCCAGAACAATCCCTTCAGTCTCCAAGCACAGGTGTGTTTAGGATACATCACTGTAAACAACAAGGTTTACATTACATGACTAACTCTGCCCAACACAAAGAGATCACAGACAGCCTGTTGTTTAACTGCAGACAACTGGCTCATTATTCATCACTAAAACAGCATGTGTCAAGTACGTGTGCAGACGTGTACATTTGCATATCGGAATACTGTACTTTGTCCACGAGGTGTCACATGGACAGCTGGGATAAGAAGTCATCTTTCGCCTTCAAATTACAACCGCCAGAGCAAACGTGAGGCAGGGTGACATCAGCAGGACTGAGAGTGGAAGAGAGAAAAGAGAGTTTGAGAAAAACAGAGAAAAGAAGGAAGGATGTTAAGTTCTACTGTACTCTACTGTACTCTATTCTACTTCAGCCATTTCTTTATCTGTGAGTCGGCACTCTGTCAGCAGTCTGCCCCCTCCCCCCAAGCCAGTGAGGAGCAGACAATCCAAGGACAAAGAGAGACAGCAGGCTCATTGAAGGAAGAGAGTGGAGAGTGGCCTTGAGATAGCTTTAATGAATTATAGGAGAGAATAGAGGTGGGTGAGGGATGCCTATATCTGGAATATTGTATGATGCCTTGGGCGATTCTTCCAGTGGTTCTATTTCTGTGGAGGAGGAGAGAATGGAGAGGTTGACCTCTACTCTGAGAATCTGACATTCTGAAGAAAAGGTCACATTCTAAAATTGAATTTCTACAGACACACAACAAGCAGAGAAGTGATCCAGAATAGAATGTTCCAGATCCAGAGATCCTGCCTTCTTTTGTTATTGCAGCATGTTTTTTTGGCAGATTGTTAACTTATTGTTCTTTGTTTGCCCACTTGGCACACTGATAACAGTATAAGAAGAAGGGAAGAGAGAAGGGAAGGAGGGGCAAAAGAGGAGAGGAGAGAGGGGCGGAGGTGGGGTAACTCAAGGTGGGAAAATTGAGTGAGGAGGACAGGGGAGAAACGCAGAGAGAAAAGGAAGAGGAGAGGAGGAAGGGGAACAGGTGGGGTGGGATAGTTAGGAGTGTGGGAAAGGTGAGGGTAAGAGAGGGCAGGGGTTGAGAGAGGTGAGAGGTTAAGAGAGCGCACAGGCCAGGTTGTGTTTAGAGGATAGAATCTCCCTGACCTCTGAGCTGTCAGATCTGTATCTAACCCTCACTAACCTGCTCTGTCTAAAGATAACACCCTCCCTCTCCTCCTCGCCACCCCTCCTCTTCTCCACCCCTTCCTCTCATCCTCCTCTCACTCCATTTCCACCCTTCTCTCTTATTCTCTTCTTATTTTTCTCTTTTCATACTGTCACTCACTCCTCAACCTATAGAAAGAAAGACAGTGAAGGAGATTAAGGAGAAAAAACTGGAGGAATGGAGATAATGAGGAGAGAGAAAGAGAGAGAGAGAGGTGGGTAGAATAAAGAAAAGATGAGTGGAAGAGTTTCAGTAACGCAAACTTTAGCCTAGAAACTTCTCTCCTCTGACCAGCACTATCACTTCCTGTTTGTGTATACACAACCTGCACTGAGATCCTCCTATCACAAGCTTACAAGAACTTACATTTACATTTATTCATTTAGCAGACGCTTTTATCCAAAGCGACTTTCAAGAGAGAGCTTTACAAAAAGTGCATAGGTCACTGATCATAACAACGAGCCCCAAACATTGCGGATAGCCAAAACATGAAGCATACATTGTGAAAAGCAAATAAGTGCCAATGGGTGGAACCAGAAGAGCACGTAGTTAAACACATTTCAGTTAAACAACATGATCCTCGAAAGTGCTAGAGTGTACCTGAAGGAAAGCAAGCAACAGTAATATCATTCACAGCGAGTACAAGCAGTTAAATCAGTTACAAGTAACAGCGAGTCCCTCAATAAGTGTCATAGTGTTCCTGGAGGAAATAAACTAACATCTGATCCAACAAATCTTTCTTAAGTACCGTTAAATAACTTTCATTAGTAGCGTCACAGAACTTTCAAGAACGAACAGTGATTTCCTCATTACCCCACACCTATTTCTACACGCCAGATCCAGCAGCCAGCCTGGCACCATCGTTAAAAGCCTCGCCAGACAAAAAGCTGAACCATCTTGCAAAACTCACGAGCGAGAAGCCTCACGATCATTTAGAAAGAACTCAACCCGCCTCCCACTGAAAAACATGCCCCTAATTAAAGTCATGAATCACGCTGCAGTGTTCGACAGTGCGGACACATGAGGGGGGTGGGGCCCAGTTGCATGGCTGGGTTCTGTGCTGCTGGATCGGACTTGTCCTAGAGTCTGAGGTGATGTCATACAAAATTAGAAGAACGCAGGAAGAGAAGTGAGAGGGGGGTACGGGCAGGGGGAGAGGGATAGAGAGAGAGAGAGAGAGAGAGAGAGAGAGAGAGAGAGAGAGAGAGAGAGAGAGAGAGAGAGAGAGGGGAAGGGAGGTTACTATGTGGAACGGGGAGTGAGAGAGAGTTTCCAGATTTAACAGTAGCTAGGGATAAAAAATCTAAAAGTAATTTTCCCTCCCTCTCTATTTTCCTTCTCTTTCTCTTTCTCTGTTTAGCTGTTTGTCTTTCACACACATTCACCTCCTCTGTCTCACCCCTTTTCCTCTCCTGTCCCTCTCTTTTCGAATCCACTATTTGCCACTCTCACACCTCTCTCTCTCTCTCTCTCTCTCTCTCTCTCTCTCTCTCTCTCTCTCTGTTAATCTCTTTCTCAGCCTTTTTCTCTCTCTCTCTGTTAATCTGTTAATCTCTTTCTCTCTCCTCAGGTACAGGGTTGGCCCCTCGGGCACTTCTCCCTGTCAGGAAATCCGTATCCATGCAAAAATTGTCCATCCATCCCATAATGATCTGGTTAGAGCAGAGAAGGGAGGGGAGTGTACATGACTCGCCACGGTAAAAGTGTTTAAAAAAAAAAAGAAAGAAAGAAATCGACAAATATATCTTCTAGGTGGTCTTGTATTTGAGGTAGTAGATATTACAGTTAGTAAGAGAAGCCAAGTCCCCCGCTAAGCCTTCTGGGATGTGAGATCTCTGCTCAGAGTGCATAGTGGGAAAGGCTATATCTAGGCATGTGGGGCCCATCCAAAGTTCTAATAAAATCAGTATGAGCTGTGAGCATGTGTGTGTGTTAGCCGGTATCTGATACAGTACGTTTGAGCGTGTAAGTGCTTGTCCTGCCTATCTCATCTTGGCCTGGCCTGGGGCGCTGTCAGAAACGGAAAACAGTCGTCCCTCAAAAATGATGTCACAGCCTCAAGGGATGACATCACGGACCACAGGTCCACCGGCAGGTCACACATCTGCTCACTCACGCCCAGTCTCCATGACAACGCCTTGAAAATTCCTCGACAACCTCGCTCATGGCAAAGACTTACAGTGAGTAATGTACAGTGTATGTGAACCTGCAGTGCTTGACCAGAGAGAGATTGCTGGGTCTAGATCCAAGGTGCCCTGGGACAGAAAACAATGGGGAAGTGTTGTGAGTGGATTTGGATCCCATATGCCCTGGGGACAAGCTGGGGACCTGGGAGACAAGACACAGTACAGGGTTTACAGAACCTGATGTTTCCTGACCCTGCTGGGACTACAGGTGAAATATGAGAGGGAGAGAGAGAGAGAGAGAGAGACAGAGTTCGAGAGAGACCGAGAGAAACCGAGAGAGAGAGATGGATAGAGACAGGTCAGAGATCTATGCTTCACAGGTCAGTCTGAGGTTACTTTCTGTTCTAATGACTCCAGGTGCACCAAAGTGAAAACACACACACACACACACACTCGAACAAGACTCCCAGGTGCACCACACCTGTGCTTTGGTGCACATGCTTACACAAAGGTAAGTGTGTGCCCCTCCCCCTCCCCCCCTGTCCTCTGCCCACTCCACTCTTGTCTAAAGCCCCTCTAATTGTGCACTCATCCCACTTCCCTAAAAGACTCACCCACTCACTTCCCTCTGTTGCCCCCACTAATCTCTCCCTTTCTTCTCCTGCAGATGGGTAACAACAGTGTGTGGGAGTGAATGTGTGTCAGCTGGTGTGTGCGCAAGTGTGTCTGCGTGCATGTGTGCGTATGTGTGCTTGTGTGTGAGTGGTTGCGGCTGTGGCTGCAGGATTTGACTGTGAATAGGGATGATAGCACCTAGAGACGTGTCCTGTTTTCACAATGTTAGTCTAACAAAGGTGTGCGGGCAACTATACAGGTGAGTGTGTGTGTGTTAGAGTGTGTGTGTGTGTGTGTGTGTATATAGGTACATGCCTGGGTGGAGCTGTAGACACATCAGTGCAGCTGCCAACAAGGAGAGCTCTTTAGGATGCATGGAAAATCAACACACACACACACACACACACTCATGCGCACATTACATAGGTGGAGCAGCATGTTGAGACAGGCAGAGTGTGTGTGAATGAGACCTTGTCTGTGTCAGTCTCTGCTCTCTGTCATCCTAGGTTTCATGAGAAGACAACACTCCACATTCTCTTTCTGTCCCCTTTGCCCTCCCTCCCTCCCTCCCTCCCTCCCTCCCTCCCTCCCTCCCTCCATCTCGCCATCCCTCTCTCCCTGCCTCTCTGCCTCCTCTCCCTCCCACTACCTTCCTCCTCTCCTTCCTCCTCTCCTCCTCTCTCTTTCCTCCCCCGCTATCTTCATTGTCCTACTCAGGTGAACACTCAGGGATTGTGTCCATGTGAGGGATCTGACACATATCCCTGAAAGACCCTTCATTAAGGGGACCAAAGCCTGACCAAACACTAGGCCTTTAGAAGCCTGGGGTTAGATTAGCAGGTCACACTGGCCCAAGTAGCTTGCCTCCAGGGCTCTGGAAGGCAGGTCAGTAGAGGACAATGAAAGCGGAAAATGAGGCATTGTGTAAGTGGTGAGTTTAAGGGCTGAGTAGGGTCTTTTGGAGTTGACTTCAGATAAGTGACATTTTGTCTGACTCCTTTGTTTATTGTTACCATGGCTACAGTGTGGATTGGGACACACATACAGAACTCTTCACAACATGTGCCCGCGCAGACTCTTTGCGAACACACACATACAGAGACACACTCTCTCTCTCACACACACACACACACACACACACACACACACACACACACACACACACACACAGCCCGAGGCTCGGACACAAGAGACCCCTGGTGTTCTCCCTGTAGGGGTCTCCAGTGGGGGCACACTAGCCTGGTTCCCGCGTCATGACCCCCTCCTGGGCTCCCACGGACGGGGGACGGGGACGGGGGGGTCATGCCAATGGCAGTTGGTTGTCATGCCAACAACAGGCTCAGTCTACTGTTTGGTGTTCTTAGATAACTGTACAGTTGGGGTCAGTTGTTGTTTGTTTACTTTTCTATTAAAATAGTTAAATTGTATTTTAGTCACGCTGCCACACCCGTCCGCACCAGAGACTTTGTCGGGCCCGCTACTGGTAGTTATGCCAACGGCACGTCTACATAGGCAACTTTGTTTACCACTGGAAGTACAGACGTGATAGGTAATGTTCTGTTTAAAGTCAACCTTTGATGCTGTGTGGATAACACAAGAAACCAGATCATGGACAGGTCAATATGGCGCCTTGTGTGACATTGTACATTTTTCTTTATGTTTTTTCAGTGAATCGAGCTGAACTCTGTTTAAGTAAGGAGATGAACTCTGTTCATTGAAATAAAGCTTTCCTGCAGGCAGGCTGGTGAGAGGCTGTGTGTGTTGTAGAGTACATGGCTTGTCTGGGGTTTGCCCACCTGGGAGTCTTACAACAGCTGCTAAGGATTCCTCTATCTAGCATGGAAAATATTACTGCGCTGGACAATCTCCATGAAACTGTGTGTGTGATGGGTGTGATCGGTTTGTGTGGTGTGTGGGTTCACTGTATGTGTTGGAGATTAAAGAATCTTATTTGAGTTTAGTTTGCCTGTACAGTGTGCTGATTCAGCCAATTCCATTCACTAAACAGAGTAGTGTTTGTGTGTGTGTGTGTTTGTGTGTGTGGGATTGAAACATTTCATTTCCACAGTAATCTCTTAATCACAGAGACCTCCTGGAGGCTTGTCTCCCCCCTCACTAGCTTTCCATGATGTCACTTCCTCTCGGAGAGCCCCTCTCCTCCACAAGTCCTGTATACATAAACGCACACATGCACACACACACAGCGGATGCCAACTTCCCACACGTTTTCATTTTACCATGAGATCTGTAACTTACGAAACTGGGATCCTACTGCTGTCTCCTGCTCGGTGGGATTGACCTCCACACCATCACAACCATCGCAACACAATAAGGAGGCAGGATCTATGTACATGGATGTCCTCAAAGTGAATCTCTGACTCTTAGAATCCCAGTCTAAGGTGTGTGTTCGGTTCACATGGAACAGCGATACCTACCATGCACATGCTTCCCTCTTCCCTCCTCGGAGATACCGACACCAAGCAAACACCCACACGTGCACACACACACTCACAAGTTCACACACATGCACATCCGCAACATGCCTAAGCCCTATATGCACATACACACACACAATACATACCACCCCACCCCCCCCAACCCCGCACACTCATCCCCAACATGCCCAAACCCAGACTGTGTTGCATAAGTGTGTGTTGTGGGTGTGGTGTGCAGCCAGAGAGGCTCTGTATTGTAACACTGCAGGACTAGGCCCTGGTACAAGCTGGGGGCATGTGTTACGCAATAATGAGGAGGTGTGTGTACTTATGATTGTGTGTGTGTCTTTGGACGCATGCACAGACTGGTGTGTGTGCGCGTGCATGGAGCACCTCACACCTCTGAACCTGTACCTTGTTTTTCCACAGTCCCGCCCACCTTGCGTGGCCACTCCCCTCTTGTTAAGCCCCTCCCAGACTGCTTAGCCCCTCCCACGCCCTCATTTCGAAAGCCTGGAGGAATTAACCAGTTAAATAAGCAGTCACCAGCCCCTCTTAAACCCCACTGAGGCCTGCTGATATAACACTGGCTAGACAGCACCAATAAACCTCCTGGAGCAAAAACACAGCATGGGGTCACAGCTACCACACACGTCCCCACGCACACACACACATGCCCACGCACACACACATGCCCACGCACACACACACACACTCTAATATCCTCCTGCAAGTGTGTTCTTATCTCTCTCTGGACAAACACCGTCACATACGGAGGAGTAATGGACCCAATAAATCATAACTGTAACTGACACCAACGTGGAGCCCCTGTCCTCCTGACCCCTCATCCCTGTGCTCTGCGTGAGTGTGTGTGTGAGAGAGAAAGAGAGAGAGAGAGAGAGAGAGAGAGGAAATCAGGGCGCCTGCACCCTTTCCTTCTGACGGTGCTACACCATTAACGTGCAGGGACGCACGTTTCCCACACACCACTGGGGCTGCCCCCCGACCCCTGACCCAGGACGAGGGGGGGGAGAGGGGGGGGGAGGGGGGACCACCCAGCCAGGCACTCAGCCTCTCAGAGACTCCGCTGGGGAAAAAGGGGAGGAGGGGGAATTGGAAGAGAGGGAGAAGAGGAAGATAGGAAAACACATGACAGTCCCCTGTCTCTATCCACACAAAGAGGGGGAGGAGGAAGAGGAGAGAGAGTTGACAGAGTAGGGAGGGTGTGGGGGAGCAGGGGGCCGGTGTATTAAGAGTGTCCTGGGGTGAGGATCTGTATACACGCTCAGTAGTTTAGGAGGAGGAGGAATGGGGGAGGGGTGGATTATGAGGTGGGTTCAGGGTTGAAAGGTAAAGGGGTTTAAGCTCTCTATCCGAGGGAAGGGTAGGGGGGGGGCAGCAGAAAGGAAGGGGGGGGGAGTCACTAAGTACTTCATTAAGGAACAGAGGAAGGTCAGAGATCCTAAACACTGACATCTGTGTAAAGGTTCCTCTCTGTCTCCTGTTTCCTTAGACACACACACACATACCCATACAGACACAAACACATGCACACACACAAACATATCCTCTCTTGTCTCTATCTGGGAAGAACTTCATAAGAATAACGTCTATGCATCCTGACTAGTCTTTAACCCTTGTGTTCTCCTCGGGTCGTTCTGACCCATCAGTCATTGTGACCCACCGTCGTATTGCGACAACTTTACCGCATACAAAAACAAAGTGAAGCATTTTCTTTTAACCGTCGGGCTGTCTCAGACCCCCCACATTGCGAAGGTTAGAAGAAAAGTATTTTTATTTGTTTTTGTATTGGGTAAAATTGGGTAAACACAATGATGGTTCGTTATGAACCTTTGGGTCATGTGACCCGAAGGCAGCACGAGGGTTAAAACAACGATGCACAAAGAAAATTGACAGCATTTGGATGGAACGGGGGTTTTATGGAGGCGTGGAGTGATGTCATGGAGGTTGAGAGAGTAAGAAGGAGAGAGTGAGAGGTATGGATGGAGTGTGAGAGTTCTGTGTCTCTCTCAGGTTGTAAATCTCTCTTCATCACCTGCTGGATAGTGCTCCAGGGTATTCTTCCAGCCCGGAGGCAGAATAAGCAGCGTGCCAGATAATGGTCCATGGTGGTTCTCCCAGGCTGGGTGTTCTCCTGTATCTCCTTTAGAGCCCTTCCCAGAAGCTCATGTCAAACAGACACAGAAAGGAAACTTAACTGAGAACAGGGAAAGCAAGAAAGCAAGAAAGCAAGAAAGCAAGACAGAAAGAAGACACAATGAATTGACAGGAATGTGCCGGCAGGTAGAAAAGAGGCCCAGGAAGTTGCTGAACAATAGCAATGTGTGTGTGCGAAGGTGTGTGTGTTTGAAGGAGTATACGGGAGTGTGTGTGGCTGTGTGTGTGGCCGTGTGTGGTGTGAGTATGTGTGTATGTCGGTATGTGCGTGTTTTTATTTGAAGATGTGTGTGTTCCTGCATGTCCATGGGTGTATGTTTGTGTGTGAAGGTGTATGTGTGTATTTGTGTGTGTATTTGTGTGTGTGGTTGAGGGAGACATATCTTCTTACCAACCACCACTTACCTGTTCAATACCACAGTCACTCAGGGAGCAGGCCTCAAAGGGAGAGGAATCAATGGCTGCCATTCATATCAGCACAGGAATGTGTGTGTTTGTGTGTGTGTGTGTGTGTGTGCGTATAGGCTTGTATGAATATGTGTGCATGTGTGTGTATGTGCATCAGTGTGTGGTTGTGCATGTGTGTGTGTGTGTGTGTGTGTGTCTAAGCAGCCACAGTTGTTGATGAATTGATGCAGGGATGAGATAGAGAGTAATCTTTCAAACTCGGGTCAATTACAGAGTAAAACAAACAATAGTGTTTGTGAATGACCAGAGGGTCTTCTGCAAGGCAGTGATTACAACTGTGAGTGTGTGTGTGTACGTGTGTGTCTACTATATGTGTGTAGTGCATCCCTCGTCCTGAATGAGCTGTTCTATCAGACATGTAATTAAACACTGAGATAAGGAGATAATTGTAGAGATCTCTGTTCCACATACACACATTTAGACACTATCTGCAATTGTACAAAATCCCGGAAGTTGATCTCATCTTACAATGATCGCAACAACCCAGTCAGACAACCTTCTAACAAAAACTTTGTTTTGTCAAGATCTGACCACACCTGGCATTGGTTTAGAAGTTGTTACTACGGCGGGTTGCTATGACGGGTTGCTTGAAGGTTAGTAGGCGAACAGTCTCTCTCAGAAAAACACAGAGGCCCACAGTCAGCAGCAGGGGTTAGAGGTGTGTGTGTGTGTGTGTGTGTGTTACAGCAGCAGATGTTGGAGTGAAACGTGATCTCTGCTCTTCTCCCTGGGGTGAAACAGACATGAGTCTCTGTGGCAACAAAGAGAGTGACACACTGCCCAAAGAAAGCTGAATAACATGGCTTGTGTGTCTGTGTGTGTATCGGTGATCATGTGTGTGCGTGTCTGTGTGTGCTTGCGGGTATGTGTGTGAGTGTACGTGTGATTGTGTGACGTGTGTGTGTGTGCATGTACGAGTGTGTGTGTGTTGTGAGCAGGACACATGATAGCTGGGTTGGCAGATGCCAGACAGGGGGATTCCCACGGTCTTTCAAGGAAGAGCGGAACCCAGCTGAACACAGCTCTAACGATGAAGGTGATGGTGATGATGATGATGATGATGATGATGGAGGCCCTGATGATGAAGAGGCTATGATGATGATGGTGACGAGCACGTGAAAAGAAGGGTCCTCATGAAGGTTAGGATGCTAAAGCTGCTGCTGGTGATGACGATGATGAAGAGGTGATACTTCCTGTCACGCCACTGGGGTTAAAAGAAGAGTCCCGGGTCACAATCACCACCCTCATTTCATCAGCCAGAACTTTGCTTGTGCATGTGTGTGTGAGAGAGAGAAAGTGTGTGTGTGTGTGTATGCATGTGTTTACTGAAACACAAACACTAAAACCCTTTTTCCCGTAAGTGGAGGTCATGCTGTTGAACAGTGCTGATGGAAAAAAACAACGTTTATTTACTCAACAGTCGTCTGACCAAACACATGATCTAACCTTCATCACTGTTTATTGCAGGGGGAGCACAGAGAGATAGAGAGATATAGAAAACAGAAAGAGTGAAAGACAGAGAGGCAAAGACAGAAAGAGAGTGGGAGAGACAGTGAGAGACAGAAAGAAAGAAAGAAAGAAAGAAAGAGAGAGACACAGAGAGACATAGAGAGACTGTGTGTGAGTGTGTGTGTAAGTGTTTATATAACAGGTCAGTCTCTATGTCTGTCTCTGGAGGCCTCTAGTTTGTTGATCTTGGCGTATTTATACATGTGATGTGAGTGTGTGTGTAGTTTGTTTATCTTGACGTATTTATACATGTGATGTGAGTGATGAGCTGTGTTCTGCACATGAGATATGAGACATGACTGGTGGGTATTTCTGCTCTCCACCACTGTCTGTGCAGCGACAGACAGAAATACTCGAAAAACAAAAGCCACTATATTTAACCATTCGTAACCGTGGAAACACCTTGTGCTGAAATAAGTTTTGCATGGTTTGTTTTTGATTTTTCTTTGGTTTTCCGCTGGTGTGGAGGTGGCACGCTTGTTCGACATGTCTTCTTCCAGAAGTTTGAATGCTTCAGAAGTTTGTTGTCTTTGGGTTTGCCTACTGAGCAGTCAGTCCATCCAGCTAGTCCACTGGTGGGAGTGTCCTTGTTGACGGATTCTATAACTTCTCTCAGAGACTGAAGGATGGAGAGACAAGAGTGATGGAGGGATGGAGGGACTTGTCACAGGGAGCAAGCCAGCCTCTTGTTTGTCTGCCTACACACACATACACTGTGCTCTTCTGGTCAATGGTGTCCTTTGACACTGACAGAAACACTGTGTTCCCACTCCTGCCTACAGACCCCATCTGCTCTGTCAACCTGCCTTCTACATTGCCTCTTTTCTGCATGTGTCTCTGTGTATGTGTGTGTGCGTGCGTGTCTGGGTGACAGCTTGCATGCACTGTCATGGTTCAGTGTGTAAAACATGATCACTGTGTGTATATGTGCATATGCATTTGCGTGTGTGTGAATGTGTGTGTGTGTGTGTGTGTAAGAGCATGTGTGTGCGTGGGTGACAGCTTGCGTGCAGTATCTTATGGGAGGCAGTGTTGTAACTGACTCCACACACACAGTGTACGGTATATTGTTAGATCAGCTGTTTTGGGCATGGAGACTGTCCTGCCAGTTAAGTGAAGGCTGCTATGTTTAGAACACGCACGCACACACACACAACACACACCTAGCACGCTGTCCTGTCAGTTGGATTCTGGCTGCTATGTTTAGTGGTGCTGGGATGCCCTGTAGCAGAGTTACACACACAGTGGGAGAGTGGGAGTGAAACCAAATGAAAGGGAGGAGATATGGGGAAAAAGAGTGGGCCTAAATGAAAGGGAGAGAAGGAGAAAGCAGAGAGTAGGAAGAAATGAGAGAGGGAGGACGTGTAGGTTAAGTAGAGAGATGGAGAAAGGGAGTGTGCGTAGGTGGAGAGAAGGAAAGAGGGAACAAGGACAGAAGAGAGGGAGAAGGAGAGTGCTTGGGAAGAGAGAATGGAGTTCGAGGGAGTGTGTGTGGGTAGAGAGGGGGAGAGAGGGAGAGTGTGTAGTTCTTCAGACTCTCAGAGCTGATGGCGAGTCACACACACGAAGCATGGAAATAGAATGTGTGTCAGTGTATCAGATTTACGTCAGATGGGGCACCATGAACCCACTCACACCCACACACTCACGTAATCACACTGCCCCCCATTGTAGAAACACACACTTATACACACACTCTTACCCCTACACTCACACAAGCAATGCCTGACTGCCCCCCCCCCCCCCGTCTCACACACACGCACAAACACACACACACACAGACACACTTTGACACACACAGCCTAGTTGTTCAATGTGAGATTGTCTGTAGGTCTGTGTAAAAGGTCAAGGTCACTTTGGCCTGTCATGCTACACCAGGAAGTCAGACTCTAATTAGAGCAATTAGAGGACTGGAGCATGGAGGTTTTCAATCTTTCTTTCTTTCTCTCTTGTTTTCTCTCTCTCTCTCTCTCTCTCTCTCTCTCTCTCTCTCTCTCTCTCTCTCTCTCTCTCTCTCTCTCTCTCTCTCTCTCTTTCTTTCTCTTGCTTCATCCTGCTTGCTTCATTACACTTTTCATTACATTTTTCTGAGGGAGTGTCCATCACTGTCTGCATTTCTCTCTCTTTATCTTTCCTTCCTCCTTTCTGTCTCATTCCCTAGTTATCTCTATTATTATCCATCTCTGTCTCCTTATGCTTGCCTCCCTTCATCTTCCTCCCTCAAAGTCTTCCTCATCCTCCCCTCACACACCCCTACACACACACACACACACACACACACAGACACACACACACACACACACATAAACACCAACCTTAACACACACATACCCCTATACACATACTGACCTCTACATACACACAACACTCCACACACACACACACAAACATTGACCCCTACACACACACACTGACCCCTTAAACACACACACACAAACTGACCCCTCCCCAGGCTAAAGCCACAGGTCGCAGGGTCATTCTTTACATAAGCCAGAGCAGAGATTATCCTGTTCCTTAGTAATGGACTAGACTGGACTGGCTGGACTAGGACCCGAATCCAACCAGACACTGAGCTAATTACCCATCTGCAGAAAAACAATTCATTCCCACACACACTCCAACAGGACAGACCAAGCCTGGGCACACAATGAAAGAAAACCTTGAAGTCCACGCCTCACTAACAGAGGCTTTGCTTTTGACACGCATTCCCGTCACCACCTCCATTACCCAGAACTCCAACCTTCCCGGTAACAGTCAACAGCAGTCGACGGCAGTCAAACTTTCTTGTTGTTTTGTTATTGGAACAATGGGAGCAGATTAAAGAAAAAAAGAAAAGAAAAAATGCCATCCGAATGAAAGGGTGAAGAGGTGAAGGACAAAACACCTCTGTCGTAGGCTTCAAACCCTTCCGCTTGTGAATAGAGAGAGAGGGGGGAAGAAAGAGAGAGAGAGAGCAAGGGAACTGAGAGAGAGGAATCCAGTTGTCTTTCAATAGGACTTTCTGGGAAAAGCCTTGACCAAACAAAAGAGAGAGAATGAGAGGGAAAGGCAGAGGGGGGGAGAGAAAGAGAGCGAGAGAGAGCGAGAGAGAGCGAGAGCGAGAGTGAGAGAGAGAGAGAGAGAGAGAGAGAGAGAGAGAGAGAGAGAGAGAGAGAGAGAGAGAGAGAGAGAGAGAGAGAGAGAGAGAGAGAGAGAGAGAGAGTGAAAGCAAATGGATGTCATGGATTGACCAGTGGCAATATGACAAAGACTGTTTGTTTCTCTGAACTTTACTGCCAATGACTGAACGCTTTCAACAGAAGAGGGTGGCGGGGGGTGGCTGTGGTGGCGAGGGCGGGGTTGGAAGGGAGAAAGAGTGAAGACAGGGAGTGAATACATGAGAATAAGAAAATTGGAATGATAAGAAGAATAGAAGAGAATGTGTGTGTGTGTGTCCTCTAAAGGGCTCCTGGGTTCAGAGCCCAGTAAAGATGATGATCTCCTCTCACGTCAGGACGTATGAGGTCTAATCTCGACCCCAAGGTCACAGTCTGTCCACTAAAGGGGGTCTGTATTATACACAGAGAAAGCTAAGAGTTTAGTTAGTTAAACTGCAGTGACTGTCACGATCCCAGATAGATCCCAGAAAGGGAAGAGGACCCAGACTCAGAGTACACAGTGATGGGTTAATTTTTCTCCCAAAAAGGACAAGGCAAGAATCGTACAGAAACAATCCTAATCCACAAGGCAAAAATGAATCCAAAAGGCTAGGCAATAGTCGAAGTCAAAGATAAAGGGCAAAAGTCTATACACAGTCTCAATATTAATTATCTGTAGGCTCATGATGTCACTAACACAAACAATACCTCACAAAGAAACAAACAAAGGGCCTGACTTAAATAGGCACGCTAACGATTAACAAATTAAATCAATAAAACCAAATGACAGCCAGAACACAGGACATAAAAACGAAATACTAGACAGTGTAAAAACAAAACCCACACAGTGACACCATCAAACCATCCTCTTTCTCCTCCTCTCTCCAGTCCCCTTCTCTCCTGTCTCCTCCTGTCTCCTCCTCTATCCTCCTCTATCCTCCTCTCATCTGTCTTTTCCTCTATCCTCCTCTCATCTGTCTTTTCCTCTATCCTCCTCTCCCCCCCTCTCCTGTCTCCTCTTCTCATCCCCCTGATGTTGTGTCACCTCCCTGTCTCCCTCTCTCTCCCCCATCTCTCCATACAGTCTGTCTCAAGGTGGGTGACAAGGTCTGGACAGTGTCTGGGGTCACAGCCCTTCTACAGAGAGCCCCTCCCCCTCCCTTATCCTCCCTCCTTCTCTCCTCCTCTTTCTCCCTCTCTCCCCCTCTCTCCTCTTCTCTCCCTCTCTCTCAGGTAGCTGCGGTCAGACGGCTGGTCTGGACAGTGTCTGGGGTCAAAGCCCTCCCACAGAGCTGTCTCTCCCCTCTGGTCACATCCTGTGGCTGGGGTGGGGGTGAGGGGGGTTCCCCTAGCGTGGGAGGTGGGGAGGTAAAGGGTAGGAGGTCAGGGCTGCTCTCTCAGGTTTCAAAGCGTGTCAGGGGGCTGGGGTGAGGGGTCCTTTAACCTCTGGTTAAAGAGGGGGAACAATCACTGTGATGACTGTCTGCAGGGGCGGGGCAACCCCGCCTGGAGCCAATTAGAGCTCATTACCAAATGCTGTCGGGCAATTTATAAATATTGTCAGATTTGGGCATGTTTCTATTCAGTGCAGTGGAACTAACCGAACAGATACGAAACAGACACTGTCATCCTGGAGCAGAGCTGTAGCTCAGGGATGGAGGTGGGAGTCCCCAAGAGGAATCACATCCCCTCCTCCCCCCCCTTCACCCCCAGCGCTCACCCCAATAGACAAAAACAGTGACTGTGTGAGCTCAGACACTGTCAGAGAGCAATGAAGTGCTTGGGTTGGGAGGAGGACATGAAGGGGGGTCATCTTAGCTTAAAGAGGCATGGGAAGGGTTGAGGGGTGAGAGAACGAGAGAGGTCAATGAAGTGAGAGGGCAGGGCCGGGGCTTTGGAGAAAAGGCTAAAGAGAGAGAGAGAGAGAGAAAGTGAAATTGAAAGAGAGAGAGAGAAAAAGAGAATAAGCTGTGGCTTAGAGGTGCCCCTGAAAGCCACCTCTGAAAGAACAAGCTATTGTTTCTCTTTATCAATCAAGAAATGAAATAAAGAAGTGGGATAAAGGGCAATAGAGAGACAGATGAAGAAAAAGTGAGAGAGAGATAAAGGGAGAGAGCGAGAGAGAGAAATAATGTGTGAGAGAGAGAGAAAGATAGAGAGAGTGTATGTTTCTGAAATGAGAGCACAGAGTTGTACTACATGTTCAGTCCTGTATTTCAGTCCAGGGGTGAGACTCTGCTGTACAGAGATCACTGGAGCGTTTCCCCAGGTGCTGTCTGCCTTAAAGAGACAATATGGAGAGAGGAGACGAGAGGAGGTGGAAAGACAGGACAGGAGAAAAGAGGAGGGGAGAAGAGAAGAGAAGGGAGGATAAGAGAGGAAGGAGATGGAAAGGAGTTATCTTTGAAGGAGATTTACATTTAGTCATTTAGCAGACGCTCTTATCCAGAGCGACTTACAGTAAGTACAGGGACATTCCCCCCGAGGCAAGTAGGGTGAAGGACACAACGTCATTTGACTCGGCCGGGAATCGAACTGGCAACCTTCAGATTACTAGCCCGACTCCCTCACCGCTCAGCCACCTGACTGTCAAACAATAACATACTTTAGACACAGCATGGCGTGAGGAGAGGTGAGGGGAGGTGGGGTGTTAGGGCATGAGGGAGGTGGGGGGGATAGACACTTATATAACTGTCCCCATAACTTTGAACAACTAGTCCATTCCTCTTCAGCTCGCCCAGCTCTTCCTGGTCCACAGCCAGTCCTGTGTCCATCTTTAAGAGCATTCAACTGGAGTGAGGAACACAGCAGCCCTGGCCCTGGCCCGTAAAAAGGTGGTTAGGGGAGAGGAAGAGAGGAGAGGGGATAGAAGGAGATGAGGAGAGACAAAAGAGAGAATAGAATTCTTTCCTATGTCGTTAGAAAAGGTTCCAATGTGATTCTGGAACACTGAGTGATGACTTCCTTCTGACTACAAACTACAAAGAGATGAAGGTCATGGGGTCAGATCTCCTCAGGAAACACAACCTCAAAACCATCCCTCATCAGTCCACAGCCATCATATACTTCCTGTTCTCCACTGAACTCGTACGGAAGAGATCGGTCACTGACCCCGTAAGTCACAAGATAAATAACTCTCTTCCAATGATGTCATTATCACTGACAGGTAGCTCGTCTGTTGATTTCATCAATCATTGTTTGATTTGTGAATGAAAGGGCTGCTCAGGCACACCCGCTCCTCAGCGAGGGTTTCGTCCGGGGCTTGGAGGAGATAAGCTGATTGGTTGAGTAAATGTTTGTCTGACTTCCCTTCCAACATACCATGGTGAGATCAATACTGGACCATGTGACACATCTCATGAACAGAGATGTTTTTTCCAACATCTGCACACACACACCCTTTCTCAGTCATACACACACATACTCACACGCACACGCACACACACACACACACACACACACACACACACACACACACACACACACACACACACACACACACACACACACACACACACACACACACACACACATACACACAGCTCTTATCTGTTCCATGTGAGATAAAAGAGAAGAAAGGTGACAGATATCAAACAAAGCAGGAAAACGCCCACAAAACAAGTGGAGAGAGAGGGAGGAGAGGAAGGATAGGGGGAGGGAGGAGTGGAGAACAGAGAGGGAAGAAGAGATACAAAGAGCAAAAGGAGAGACAGACAGAGAAGGAGAGAGTAGGCAGCATGACAGAAATAAAGAAAGTAAACAAACACTGAGTGAAAGGAGAATAATAGTTGCATTAAGAATAAGACACAGACACACACACGCACATGCCAGAGCCCAAACTACATCCTGGGCAGCCAGTCAGACAACCATATCCAAGTGGGCCACATCAAACTGTCAGCCAATCAGATGCTCTGATAATGACATCAGCGCTCTGATCAGATCCAGGACAACATGATCTCTCCTGGAGAGAACAATCACCCTGATACGTTCCTCTGCGACATCCAAACCTTGCAGAGTAAAAGCCATTACCCCAGCCTCCTCTCTGCCTGCCCTCAACCATTACCCCAGCCTCCTCTCTGCCTGCCCTCAACCATTACCCCAGCCTCCTCTCTGCCTGCCCTCAACCATTACCCCAGCCTCCTCTCTGCCTGCCCTCAACCATTACCCCAGCCTCCTCTCTGCCTGCCCTCAATCATTACCCCAGCCTCCTCTCTGCCTGCCCTCAACCATTACCCCAGCCTCCTCTCTGCCTGCCCTCAACCATTACCCCAGCCTCCTCTCTGCCTGCCCTCAAACATTACCCCAGCCTCCTCTCTGCCTGCCCTCAACCATTACCCCAGCCTCCTCTCTGCCTGCCCTCAACCATTACCCCAGCCTCCTCTCTGCCTGCCCTCAACCATTACCCCAGCCTCCTCTCTGCCTGCCCTCAACCATTACCCCAGCCTCCTCTCTGCCTGCCCTCAACCATTACCCCAGCCTCCTCTCTGCCTGCCCTCAACCATTACCCCAGCCTCCTCTCTGCCTGCCCTCAACCATTACCGCAGCCTCCTCTCTGCCTGCCCTCAACCATTACCCCAGCCTCCTCTCTGCCTGCCCTCAACCATTACCCCAGCCTCCTCTCTGCCTGCCCTCAACCATTACCCCAGCCTCCTCTCTGCCTGCCCTCAACCATTACCCCAGCCTCCTCTCTGCCTGCCCTCAACCATTACCCCAGCCTCCTCTCTGCCTGCCCTCAACCATTACCCCAGCCTCCTCTCTGCCTGCCCTCAACCATTACCCCAGCCTCCTCTCTGCCTGCCCTCAACCATTACCCCAGCCTCCTCTCTGCCTGCCCTCAACCATTACCCCAGCCTCCTCTCTGCCTGCCCTCAACCATTACCCCAGCCTCCTCTCTGCCTGCCCTCAACCATTACCCCAGCCTCCTCTCTGCCTGCCCTCAACCATTACCCCAGCCTCCTCTCTGCCTGCCCTCAACCATTACCCCAGCCTCCTCTCTGCCTGCCCTCAACCATTACCCCAGCCTCCTCTCTGCCTGCCCTCAACCATTACCCCAGCCTCCTCTCTGCCTGCCCTCAACCATTACCCCAGCCTCCTCTCTGCCTGCCCTCAACCATTACCCCAGCCTCCTCTCTGCCTGCCCTCAACCATTACCCCAGCCTCCTCTCTGCCTGCCCTCAACCATTACCCCAGCCTCCTCTCTGCCTGCCCTCAACCATTACCCCAGCCTCCTCTCTGCCTGCCCTCAACCCCTCGTGCTCAGATTCACTGAAACCTTCCTGACCAGGATGGAGGCGACAGAGAGCATGACTAAGACAGGGTTTGGCAACACAGACCGAAACTAACTTCAGAACAGGCAACTTGAGAAGCCTCTTCAGCCACTCCCAGAGATGGGCTTTCTGTGAAAATAGATGTACATGCTTGTATACATGTGCTAAATACAATACAAATACACAATACTAAATATACAAATGTGTACATATAGATATACTGACACAGCAGGAGTGACCTCAAGCACCGTCAGTCACACTGAAGAGCAGTGTAGGGTTCAACTCATGCACCAACAGGGGCACAGCTCCCATCAACAGTCCTGATACTGACTAGCCTTTTCATTTTTGCAGTTGAGCTTTGTCTAACCAAGTCATTTTCAACATTCTTGGCTCATTGTTTAAAAAAACAGTTTTTTTTTCCTTTTAAAAAACTTGACAGGTCACAGGTCAATCTTTTTCCCCCCTCTAAAAACAACTTTTCTTGCCCGTTTTTATCATTAGTGCAATGAACACAACTTTTCCTGCCTCTAAGCAAAAACCCATGCATGCATGCACATTCTACATACAGACACATACACACACACACATATACACACACCCCCACAGGGAGCCCAGGGCGTCACACGTTATGTAGAAACCAGAGATCAGCCCATCTAATCTGAGCCTGACCGTTTTATGAGAGGCACCAGTTCAGCAGTTTAAAGGAGAGGTGATCTAGAAGATTCAGTCTCCTCCTGTCTCTGTGTGGCTTCAGTCCCCCTCCTGTCTCTGTGTGGCTTCATCCAGACAGCGACACGTGTCCTCAGCGTCACGTGAAGACCTTGACAGAACAGAGAGTTACCCCATGAAGAAATGTATTCCCTGATCTTTATATAAAACGCACGTCAGGTTTGTGTTACTTTATCATGTTGTCTCAGCTTCATGTCCCAGTTTGTGTTGGCGGTGAACTCCAGATTTATGTGTTTTTCTATTGGTTTTACGTCACCGAAGTAGGTTTATGTCAGATTTACAACAGTGTGTCACACGATGGGGTTCTATCCCAGCTGTAGCAGTATACACACACCCTTTAACGCAACGTGAGAGAGACATTCTAGCAATTTCCAAATGGTACTTAATTAGTCTGTATGCTTCACACCTTCACACTCTCTGAAACCACTTAGACCTCCCGTGACAACCACACACACCCATGCACACAGACACACACACCTACATGCTCACACTCGTGCACCTCCACGCACAGACATTCACATCTACATACAAACACACACACACACACCTCCAAACACACACAGACATACATGCACACAGACACACACACCGACATGCTGAGTTGGCCTCATCCCCAGGCTCCATCCTGTACCCCCTGACAGAGGTGAGAACCAGACAGGGGTCAAACACATGGATCACATTTCTTGCAGTGCCTAAGGTGTGTTTGATTTATATCCCAGTTTGAACTCCTGGGACCGTGGCACTGGCTTCGTAGTGCTGGCTGAGGTCAATCAAGTGCATGACTGTATTTGATCTCAGTGATGTGGCTCTGCCGAGAGGCCCCTCACATCTAAAGAATATGAAGGCTTTGTAGAGTAGTGGAGACCTGGAGGACTGTGGGCTTTAGACATGCAGTTCTTTGAGGGCAGATTTGTGTCAGGAAAGATGTTTTGTGACCTCATCTCTGATTAAGTCCAGGGTGATCGGCTTCTTAGGGGCCCAGACTCATTGCATCACCTTACAACGGCTTGGGAAACAGTAATCCCTAAAACAACTGACACAGTGGACCACAGAAGAAGAGGATCATAACCATAGCCCCAGCCCCGGCCCCAGCCCCGGCCCCAGACCCTGCCCCAGCCATAACCCAAGACTTGGCTCTAACTCTAGTTCCAGCCCCTACCCCAGGCCACAGCATGCAACCCCATATCACCTCTGCTGTGACCCAGCCATTCTCCCACACGCTTCTACATGTCTAACCCAGTGTTTCTAGGTAATCCTGGCCCCATCTCAGCTCAGCCCTAATCACCATGGAGGTAATTACCCAGCAGGATTTTAATCCATCCAAACTGGTTATGGAATTGCACATATCCAGTCAGAGTTCAGCTGTTACCTAAATCTTACATAAAACGAGAACTGGGACCAGGGAGGGGTCGGGGGAGACAGCAGAATGGGCCTCCTGCTTTGTATACCCTTGAAGCTGCCATGTCATAAAGTAACCTTTTCTGTTGCGGCTTGTTTTCCTTATCCAGGACAGGACAGGGTTTCACAACGTGCTCACTGGACATAGCTGGATGTGGAACTGTGTTCTAGTTCCACAGTAGTACGTCAAGACTGAGGGCATCTTGAAGGGTAGATAGACAGGCAGCCAGTATGTCATTCAGTCACCCACCAGTCAACCAGCCAGCCAAACAGCCAGTTCTGTAGTCAGACAGACTCCTGCTGACTTCCTGCTGATTCTGCAAAGCTGGAGAGAGATGAGAGGGATGGTTCATCTTGATGTCCGTCTTTGTTTATGTTATGTCTGTCCCTTCAGGACTCCAGATTGGTCCAGATAGTGGTTATTTTCTATAGAAAGGTAGACATTACAGTTAAATATAACTGCAGCCTCCTAATCACACGTCTCCTCCCGCTCACAGACAAAGGCTGGACTTGAACACCACACAATGGCCGCCTCTTAAAATGGCCGCCACGTCTTCTTCTTCTTCTTCAGTGGGGTTTTACCACTGGCGGCAAACCCGAGTAGTGCCTGCGCCAAGTCCAAAACAAAACAACTAGACTTCCTGTTAAATATCAGTTCAACTGCCAGGACTCATCCTAACTATTATAATCACTTCGCTGGCCCAACGCCTGCTGTACTTTCAGCCACAAGGAGGCTAGACTGAACATAAACACCAAGCCAGACAGGCAACACAACTCTCTTTTAGAACACTTTTGCCTACTGTATCATTACTGTGCAGAGAGACACAGACTTCACTCTTACTGTCTGTTACTGACTGACTCTTACTGACTGTCTCCTATCTGACACTGGCTGGACTGGGTGTCTCTTAGGGGGAGTGAATGGATAGTTACAGTTCAACCACATACTCTCTTCAGAAGTCTCCATGCTTCAAGGAGGTTGAGGACAGGCTGTTCCAGTACAGTACCAGGTGTGCATGTGGAGATGTGTCAAACTTTCAAACATGTTGTAACTGTCCTTCTTGGATGATCAAGTCTTGGTGAGTTGAGAGTCCTGTTTGGCTTCAACACAACTTGAAAGCAGGAGAAAAAAAAGTTGTCCAATAAATGCCTTGTTCGGTTAATGATTGACCACAGTTGAATAGATCAGCATTTTCAGACCGAAGGGCCAGTTGGTCCTCATCCATTTTATCCTTTGAACTTACAAGGCATGAATATAACACTGGAGCCTTGAACACCATAGTACTGGAGCCTTGAACACCGTAGTACTGGAGCCTTGAACACCGTAGTACTGGAGCCTTGAACACCGTAGTACTGGAGCCTTGAACATCGTAGTACTGGAGCCTTGACCCATGTGCTTAAAACACCAGAGTAGGAGCACTGATCTGGGACCAGTCACACATTTTCAATTAGATTAAATTAGACCAGCTTTGAGGTGATCTTGGATCTAATGTTTGATAACTACCCATGAATACTGTAGAATACTGTACCAGTATTCTAGGTTTGTATGTCCCCCGACGTCCTTTTGTTTACTCGAGCTGTTCAGTTGTTACGATCATATAGAGAACATATAGACACATATAGCACATCTGTGTTAAAATTTCACATTTATTGAGTATCTCTGTTACAACAACAGTTCTCAACAGTCATAAGTCAGGCCTCTCCAGACCCAAACACAGCCTCCTCTCACGCACCATTCTGAGGGCTGGCCAGTCAGAAACAGAGCTACAGGTGCGTACACATACCCTGATTCACTAGGACATAGAGAAGATCAGAAACATGTTGTTATATAAAATAATGTCATCATCATCTCTTTGTATATATAAAGCACAGTTGGGTCGTTAGTTAGCACTGCAGTCAATCAGAGGCGGTGCAGTTCATGGCTGATTAGCATGGTAGAGAGAAAGAGAGAGATAGAGAGAGAAAAAGAGAGAGAGAGAGAGAGAGAGAGAGAGAGAGAGAGAGATGGAGGGAGCTCAGTCAAGCTTCTGAAAAATGAGAAGCAAATATAATCCGTCTCTTTGGTGTTCAACCCAATGACCATGCTTTGGAGACCAAAGGGCAATGTGTTATTCATAAAGTATTGCATTTGTTCTAACAACACCAGACCACACCCAGCACTCTTGCTATGGGAGTAACTATGGTGATGGGTTTGGACTAGGTGGAATAAGTGCCAACAACAGTGGCACCACTCAGTGACCATGTATTCCTCAACCAAGCGTGCTTATTCTGCATCTGGCAGGTAGACGATGTTCTCTCTCCACAACTGGACTGTCTACCCTCAGCTTAGCCAGGTCAGACCTGTGTGTATGGAACGGTGTGGTGAACCAATTCATACCATGGGTTCTGCAATCAAACTGTTCTACAGCTGACATAGGTTAAGCCGAGATCTTTTGTGTGTATGTTTCTCTTTGTGTGTTTGTTACTCAGAACTCTCTTAAAGGAGGACTTTGGAACTGTCCAGAGTTATGTATTGATGAGGAGCTTGCCTGTCTGGCATAGGGGGGTTGAGGTGGAGGGGGCGGGGGGGGGGGGGGGCAGTCTCCGGCTGTGTGGCCTAACAGGGACAGCTGTATCAACACACACTCAGATGTGACACACAGACGCACGCTGGCCCAGAGAGATGTCCTGTGGTCACTCACTCCCTCACACACACACACATGACTAAGGTTGACCCCCCTCCCCCAGCCTCCCTGGGGTCAACTACTAGACCCAAAGGGCTGCTTCTCCCTGACAGGCTGGAGATAAGCAAGACCAGATGGACACTGACTGCAGTGTTGCCCAGTTACACAGTCCTGTTCCTGTCAACACTAGACCGTACCACAAAGTAAGCATTTTGATTGGAAGGTATTGAATAATCATACTGTTTATATCACAGAGGCCGTTGCCCCTCTGGCCCCTCACATTGACATACGCACTCTGTGTTTAGTTCATCTGTTGAATCCAGAGCAGTAAAGAAGAGCAGGAAAATACAATTACACAGGAGGCAGACAAATCAACATACAGTTTGCAGCACATAATAGGATATTTGGATTAAATAAGGAGATAAAGGGGTTTCATATTTGGCAAATTCATATTGAGGGCGAGGAGAGGGAGGGGGTGGTTTACTATGAATATACTAGCATACAAACTAGTATTACTAGTATGAGTGAGAGGTGGACCCCAAGACAGGTCCTCCACTTCCACATCAGTTTGTATCAACACCAGCCCAGCTTCTGGAGGGCTTCTGAATGTCCTCTCAGTTTCTCCTAGCTGCTAGACACAGTTCAGGTCCTTTTCATGTGTCCCTCAGGACATCACAGGTCACGCGCAGCCATTTTGTCCTACCCGTGTAACCATGGTTACTCGGGCTCAGAGTACCTCAAGGTGGCCAGGAAAGTCAAACCATGTGGTTTAAATGGTGGGGCTAAATAACTACTAGTTTAGGACTCTGTCTCACAGAATGTCATGGTCTTGGTGGTTCTGATCTGGTTTCAATAGTGTGTTTCCATCTCTGTTTCACAGAGTCAGTGCTCTTCCTCCTCTTCCTCCCTGGGACCCTGACGTGACCCACAGTCCAGCGCTGATCAACCTGAGCACAGTTTGCATTTCAGTCCATCCTCCTTCTCCTCCTCCCTCCTCCTCCTCCCTCCTCCTCCTCTCTATTGGACGCAGACGTACTTCTTCCACCAGGACTTGGAGAGCATCTTCATCTATGTCGGCCGTTGCTCCTCACCTTCCTCTCCCTCCTCGCCCTGCGCTCGGAGTTCCGCAGGCCCACGGCGATGGCGGCGTCAAACACCTCCTTCAGGTTCTTCTGGGTCAGTGCCGAGCACTCCACGTAGGTCACCGCGCCTACCTTGTCCGCCAGCGCAACGGGCGTCTGCCTCCGCCACCGGCTGCTCTCTCCGCCTCGCCAGGTCGATCAGAACCTGATTGGACAACAGGATCACAAAGGTTGAAACTGGACTACTGGTGTCAACAAAGCAATCCACCAATAATCTAATCAACCAATTAACCAATAGGGGTCATGGGTGTTACCAATTAACGGATAAACTAATGGGTTGTTAGCGAACCTTGACATCCTGGCGCAGGTCGCACTGCGTGCCCACGAGGAGGACAGGCGTGAGCGGGCAACGCCGGCGGATCTCAGGGACCCACTTCTCCCAGACGTTCTGGAAGGAGGCGGGGCTAACCACGCTGAAGCACAGCAGCAGCGCGTCCGTCCGAGAGTAGCAGAAGTGACGCAGCTTGTCAAACTCATCCTGA
>NC_085028.1:7708779-7820844 GCF_963692335.1 Osmerus eperlanus
CAACACACTCACGTTCTGCCACCCCCCAACTCGCCCACACACACTCCAGGTTACGGTAAAAGCTATAACAGTTTACTAGGGTGCTCTGATGTGTGTGTCCTCTATTCTGCCTCAGAAGCCTGAGCCAAGCGCTCCACTTATTCTCTAAGTATAACAACAAAGCTGAGGTGTTTCCACCGGGCCTCTCCCAGCCAGCCGGCCCAGAGGATGACTCACCTCCCTCCCAGCATGGGCTCATGGAGAGAGCTGCGTCCAGAACAATGTGCATCGCCTGGAAGCGGTTACCCCCGCGTACCGTCATCCTGCCTGATCAAAGCAGCGCAGGGGCCAGCCCCCGACGACACACTGCGCCCGAGCCCACAAGGGAGTAGGGGAGGGGGGGGGGGGGGTGGAGCAGGGGGAGCTGCCATTGTGCAATAGCTTTCAAACCCATGACATACAATACTCCTTTGATTCGACCCACTCTTGAGTGGCCCGAACTACCGTTCCCCCTCCTTCTCTCTTTCTCTCTCTTCCCCCCACCCCCACACACACACATCTCCTCATCACCTGTGGTGTTGCATAACTGGACAGAAGAGTCTTACAGAACTGGGTTACTGTGATGCCGGGGCACAGAGGTGATGTCATCACCCGGACTCACACAACTACAATCCCTCTCTGTGACACGCATGCGCACACACATACACGCGCAGACTGAAAGACAATCTCAGCCCTGAGTCCTGGTAACAGATGTACCCTCTCCAGAGTGGCAGAGAGAGAGAGAGAGAGAGAGAGAGAGAGAGAGAGAGAGAGAGAGAGAGAGAGAGAGAGAGAGAGAGAGAGAGAGACACAGACAGTTGTGCAATCTCTGACCCTCATGTCCCTTCCTGCATGTGTGGTTATGTGTGAGATAGAAAAAAGTGTGTGCTGCTGAGAGTTTAGGATTGGAATTTAGAGGGCATGGAGATAGAGATATATAGAGAGAAAGAGAGAAAGAGAAGTAGAGGGAGATGGATCAAAGTTGGGTCTCTGACCAAAGTTGTGGTCTATGAAGGTAATACGTTTACACTGACCTGAAGGACCAAGTTAAGGGTGCATGGTATGGGTGTGATATTGTAAAACCAACAGACAATTATGTGGTAATTATATAGTAATTGTCACTTCAGTCTGAGGTGAAGTCTTGAGGGAGTATTCCTGAGATTGCTGTTAAGTGCAAAACTTCAAAGGGAGTTTCAGAACACAGGGAAGCTAAGCAATAATGAGCAGATAACGCCGATCCTGCGGGCGATTTAATCTCATGCCAACTCTGGTTAGTTTCAACAAGTACCCTTAAAGTATTTCTCTCCCTTTCTCCCTTTCTCCCTTTCTTTCTTCCTTCCTTCCTTTCTCTCACTCTCTCTCTCTCTCTTTCTTTCTTTCTTTCTTTCACTCTCTCTCTCTCTCTCTCTCTCTCTCTCTCACTCTCTCTCTCACTCTCTTTCTGTCTACCTTTTTCACTCTCTCTCGCTCTCTCTCCCATCTGTTTTGTAAAAGCCTATTAAACAGGCTAGCTGGTGGTAATATTTCGAAAAATGTAATTCTGCGAGGCAGTTAGAATCTTCATTGAGGAAGCAAACGGACAGTTTGATTTAGAATCTCTGCTAGACAGTGACAGAAAGGTGGGTGCGCCGAGTGAAGCATTGCTTAGCCAGCGAGCGGGGAGCGGGACCTAGTTACTCTTGATACAATGTTACTGTTAAGATTGATTATCGACGGGCTGTTAGGCTACTACAATAAAAACAACATATGGCATTTGTTACTTGGCTATTACACGGGCATGAGGTTGTGACATTATCAATAGCCTATAGTCACATAGCCAAACATGCATGCATTATCGCTAAGTTCAGTAAAAGTTTTTTTTAAAGTTGAGTCTAAGATGATTTATAACTCATAACAATGCAGGCTATCAAAGCCACAATCTTGCAGAAGCTAATTATTTTATGGTGAGAGGTCAGAGAGGGCTGTTCACATGATTAATGCAAGCTATAGATTCCTCCAAAGTGCACAAAAAATATTTATAAGACACGTAGAAAATTGATTGCAGGACAAATGGGGAAAGGTCTAAAGAAAAGTAGATTTAGGGTGTTGATACGTTTGTTTTACCTGAGAAGTTGTCAAAGGCGGTCGGGACGTATTTCGTCGGATATCCATTCGTTGTGTAGCTGACAACCAAGCTGGTTTTGCCCACCGCTCCATCGCCAAGCAGTACGCACTTCAGCACCCGCTCCTGGCCCTGTCCTGGACGGGAACTCTTGGTGTTGTGCGGCGGCACTGGCGGAGCCATGGTCTTGCTGTATTCCATCTGGACAGAAGGTGACAGTCAACAAGCTGAACCCCGACGATGTCTGCTCACTCCACGAGGAGCATATAAAAAGACCACCATGAGAAAAGTCAATATAAAAGTTGTCAGTGAAACAAAATCAAGCGAAGCTAAAGCCTGGCCACCGCATGTAGCCTGTACTATATGTTGCCTCGTCCCCACGGCTGCTATTCCTTTTGTGTGGTACCGAAACGTAGGCTACTTTTGGACCATTTGCATCCACTCGTTACACAGAGGAGTGACGGGTTACTATATAAACTCAATCTATTTGCATATCTCCTCCCTTTACTCCCATCGGAGTTCAGAAAGGAAGCGCGCGTGGATTTGAAGAAGGTACGCAGCTCTGTGGGCGGTAGCCTGTCATTTCATTCATTATTCATGTTATTTATTGGAAGTGAGCCTGATTTAGCATAGGCCTATTGTTTGTTTAGAACCTATGATTATAAACACATTCATCCGTTATCCAAGCTGTCTACATAAAAGGTTGCCTACAGGACACTCGAGGAAACTTTCAATCCGTATCAATCAACATAGGCCTACATTGCATAAACTAACAAAAAAATACTGTAGGCCCTAGCCAGTAAAACATTGCTAGTGAATTATGGTTTAACAGACCCAAGTCGACAAATTATGTTTCCGGAGACTAGTTTAGGATCGCCGCAGGACAACTAAGTCATGTTGAGACTTGTCCTCGTGTTGCCATTTTAAAAACGCTGTTATCTTATCTATTTTGTCACTCTCTGACCTTTCAACAGCGCAGCGGGCAAGCCTTCTAGTTAGGCCTAGGTGAGGACTGTATGCTGTGTACACTCATCTGTAGCTAGCAACGATAACGTAAGTAAAGCTGGCATGCTTTTTTAGTCTGTTCTGTCACTTTTGGTCTATTTTACCGTCGGGTGATTCCCTTGAACGCGTCTAAAGATATCCCCGTGTCACTTGGCATGTGTTGGCTACAATATATCCTGCGGAGTCACTGTCCAAACACCCCCCCCCCCCCCCCAATATTCAAATCTGGTGAAAATGTCCCCCCCAATATTGATATAAAAATACAAATACAAAATATATAATTGTGCTATGCTACGACAGGCAACCACGCACGCTGTCCGAAATTATCATAAAAAAATTATCATATTCATAATTAAACGTTAAAGTTTTTAGGGGGGACCCTCAGACTCCCCAGCAGATTTCGCCCCCCCCAATGTTGACTTCATGGTTACGGCCTTGTTTTATACATGGTCTAGAAAGGGGGAGCGACACAGGTGTGCGCTGCTGTTAGGTTGACCCATGTCGCCTCCTTGTGGCTAAAGAAGGATCCATATTGCATCGTGGATGCAAGATTTTCTTTCATTTAGAAGAAGAACAAAAGGATATCACCAAACACAAAATTCATGTCAAAATCTTTATTCATTTTTCTTTCATTTAAGACTTTCTTTAATGTATTATTGCATGGTTAAAAGTTGGGCTACACTCTCGATTGGTCTGAATACAAAAGAAACCTTGAGTGTGGGATAAAACTACGGCAAATGTTTACAGTAAGACTAAAGAGTAAGATCTCATATCCTTGACTCATACACTG
The DNA here is from genome assembly GCF_963692335.1 of Osmerus eperlanus. Taxonomy (NCBI): domain Eukaryota; kingdom Metazoa; phylum Chordata; class Actinopteri; order Osmeriformes; family Osmeridae; genus Osmerus; species Osmerus eperlanus. Next base: position 7,712,694 of record NC_085028.1, read on the forward strand.
TGACATCTTCAGCCTTCAAATGCAGAAAGCTTGCCGAAATGTCAAAGAGAAATGCAGTGTGTATAGCTCTAAACACTGAGATTTAGAGCTCACAGATCATGACGAGTGTTCATTGTGAAAGTGCTATCCAACACAGGGGCCCCGCTAGGGTTTCTGGGCACCCTTGCTAATTTGTACTCCAGGCCCCAACATCAAGATCATACAGGAAGTATGGGGTTCAGCCCCTGTCTGACCAGGGCCCTTAGAGTCATCCTCATCTTCCACCCCGTTACGGCACCCCTGGTAATACATGTCACGGGGGGGGGGGGACTAATCACCGATTTACCAATTTATGTGAACACTGGAATTTCAACCGCTCTTTATCTGACTCCAGTGGGCACTGTTTGTGAGTTCTCGGTCACTGAAACTTCCTGTTGAAAATCCCAACACACCTTGACATGCAACAGTTGAAAAAATTCCAACACAAGACCAATGACCAACCATCCAAGAGGTCTCCAGAAGGAGAGACTTTTTGTTCTGCAATCTGAGCCCAGACATCGTGTTAGTAATGAAATTTACTAGAGTCTGAACATCACTCTAGCAGCACTCTCTTACAATGCTTCTGGACAGCTACCCTGCTGTAGGTTTTCATTCCAGTCCTAGTCCCACACACCCGAATCTGACAAACACATAATTATATGACTTTGTACATCATTAATTATAATATTAAACCCTATTATCATAATTTACATAGTTTGCTTGCTGATATGCAGATGCAGAATAAGTATAATTATGGTTGGAGTACACATTTGAAAAACCTACAGGAGGGTAGCAGTACAGGAAGTGTATTTCTAACACAGTCCTGTATCCAGCATGGGACCACAGTCCAACCACACACAGTCCTGTATCCAGCATGGGACCACAGTCCAAACACACAGTCCTGAGGCAGAGAGGAGTGCAGGAGCCTAACAGAGATGAGCATAGACCCTAGATGCTGCATTCCTTGGAAATGTGACATCACAAATGGGAGTGACGCGATGATACGCACATCGTTGTGAATTACATCATTGAGATGTCATGTTATCATTCTACACTGAACAGGCTGTTTTGAGTTTCTGGGGAGGTGATAGCTGAGATGAAGCAGTGTAGATGAAATGGAATGTAGATGGAATGAAACGGGAGATGTTTCTGGATGCTGTGAGGTCTAACTGGAGGATGGGTCGCTGCCATGCACTACTGGTGGGCTAGGCTTACATCTGCAGTTAGAAAGGCACCTACTGTTAGTGAGCACTAAGGATGTCTTCTGGAGAGATAGAAGGAGAGGAGGTGGAGATAAAGAGAAAGAAGAAGAGGAGATGGAGATGAAAGTAGAGACTGACTGGATCAACAATTAAATAGAATTTGATGCATGACTGATTCTCTTTCTGTTTTGTTCACAAGCTCTTTGGTGTCAAGCTTATATACTTCTGATATCACGTGGGACACAGGAGGCAAACTGTATCCATACCATATAGTAGGCTACCAATGGGAATATAGGGTTCAATATTATCATTAATCCACTGGTTACTTTTGCTACTCCTATCAGACAACATCATGTACTTCCGGACCATTTGAAGTTTCTATGGAGGGTGGCGAAAAATAACTCTGAAGGATGTGCTACACGAGGAACAACAGAACACGTGATAGAAATCAGGAGTTCATGGTCACTTGAATGTGTGGTGACAGAAATAAGAAAAAGGCAAAATACGTTTCTGAAAAGAAAAAGAACAGATGTCATTTTAATAGGCTCTTAGGTAACACAGGTTCAGTTCAGCAAGCTGTAGGTCAACTTACCTACTGTACACATACGCACGCACGCACACACACAAACACACACACACATCCTGATTCCATGTTTTGGGGGTTCCGTGAAAAACACTAAACCCCGACTGGGTGACCTCTGACCTGTAACATTGGATTGACCAGCTCTGACCTAGTGACCTCTAACCCTGCAGACTCATCACCTTCACAGGTTCAAGCACTACAACTCTAGAGTCTGACACCTACACCCCCCCCCCCCCCACCTCTCTTCTTCTCTTCATGCTGTGGCAGGTGCCTTCAGGCGATGATGGATCGCACGTCCCTGGTGTCGTTACCTCATCGAAACACAGTTGTGGTTCACTGGAGCCATCCCATAATGGTCGGGACACCAGGTGACTGTTGACAATGAAGACGAGGAGCTGACCTTGGTCATGTCTCTTCATGAAAACAGTAAACTTTCATCCGGGAATCACATGACTGACCTTGTCCTCTTTTAGCTCTTGTACTGCCCACCCCCCACCCAAACCCCCCACCCCCACCCCTCCATACCTCCCTCTAAACTCAGGAGCCCAGCCCTCAGGACACAGACTGCTGGGTAAGACATCTAAGTGACACCTCCTCCTCTCCTCCTTCCTTTTCTCCTCTCGTCCTACTCTCATCGCCCCCTCTCATCCTCCTCTGATCCCCCTCTCATCCTCCTCTCGTTCCTGTCGTTTCACTGGTCTTTGGGTTTGGCACCACCAGGGGTGGGGTCTGGAAGGGGGCCACCGCCCTGGGCAATTCTCTGGAGACTGATGGAGAGAGAGAAAGAGAGAGAGATTGTTACCCCTGCTATGTATGTCACATTTGATAGTCGGTCACAGAGATTAATGAACAGATCCTCTTCTCTCCTAAAGGTCTAACATGGCAGGGATGCATGGCAGGGATGCATGCAGAAATCAATACATGATTCACTGGAAGTGTGTGCAGTGGAAAAATACCAGTAAGCACGCTGTCAGTCTTCTATTTGGCCACTAGGTGGCGCCCATACTCACATGTCCTTGATGTTGTCAATGTTAGCCTGGATTCTTGCTATGACACTGTCCACTTGTTCCTGAGACAAACAATTACAGGACTGTATAAACACGCCCCTATAAATGATATGCGTCTAGGTATCTAAGCACATAACATGGCAACATGTTTCTTTCTGTTTCTGTTTCTCTCATTTTGTCTTACCCTCACACACGCACACACTCCTGAATAGACTGTACGAGCAGCATACACACACGCACACACTCCTGAATAGACTGTACGAGCAGCATACACACACGCACACACTCCTGAATAGACTGTACGAGCAGCATACACACATGCGCACACTCCTGAATAGACTGTACGAGCAGCATACACACATGCGCACACTCCTGAATAGACTGTACGAGCAGCATACACACATGCGCACACTCCTGAATAGACTGTACGAGCAGCATACACACACAGACTTTACCTGGCGTTGTCTGTAGAATAGTGGGACTGAAAAAACAGCAATCACACCTGGAGAGGAAGAAGAAAGGAGAGAAGAGAAGAAGGGAATACATTAATGTGTGTGAGTGTGTGCGTGCATGTGTGTGTGTGTGCATGTGTGTGTGTGTATGTGTGGGTGTGTGTGTGTGTCTTACCAATGATCAGCAGAGTAAGGCCATTACACAGATCTCCCAGGTATGTCACCAGATACACCAGGGCCAGGAACTGACATCAATGAGATCAAACACATACCGGAAATAGAAAGCAAAGACAGGAAACCCCCAGTTAGCTTCATGAGAAACACATTTCTTAAATATCTTACAGACCAACATTAACTCAATTTTGAGCAGTGTGTGTGTGTCAGCGCTGTGTGTGAGCGTGCTGTGTGTGTGTGTGTGTGATGATAGGCGGTAGGCTTTAATATCTCCAAGACCCCTGAAACAAGACACCCCTCTCTCTCAAAGAAAACGAGACCACCCTCACCCCTCTCTTTCTCTCTCCCTCTCTTTCCCTCTACCTCTCTCCCTCTCTTTCACTCTCCCTCTCTCTGTGTCCCTCTCTCCCTCTCTTTTCCTCTACCTCGGTCCCTCTTTCCCTCTCCCTTTTTCCCTCTTTCCCTCTACCTCTCTCCCTCTTTCCCTCTCCATCTCTCCCTCTCTCTCCCTCTCTCTCCCTCTTTCCCTCTACCTCTCTCCCTCTTTCCCTCTCCATCTCTCCCTCTCTTTCCCTCTACCTCTCTCTCTTTCCCTCTCCCTCTCTCCCTCTCTTTCCCTCTACCTCTCTCCCTCTCTTTCCCTCTGTCACCCCCCCTCCACCCTTCTCCGTTCCCCCTGTGTAGTGCAGTATGTCACATACTGGCCAGGTCAGGGTTGAGCAGAGGCAAACTGGGGGGGGGGGGTCAGGATCAGGGCCAGGGGGGCCCAACCTCACAACCCCCCAGGGCTACCATCCTGACTGTGCTGAGGGGCTTGTGTATCAGTGTCTGTTATACTGAAAACAAGTAGGCCACCCCAGTCTATTTAGATTCTTAACACGTTCCCTAAAGGTTTAGACTAAGCTCCTGAAGCCTTGTCATGTGAGTTGTTTTACTGTGGGAGTGGATGATATCTAGATTCATTGCACAGATTAATCACATTCCAGCTCTATTACATTCTACAACTCACAGCCCTCCTACTCTGCCTCTACTACCGTCTTGTGAATAATCATCTTTCCAACTTCCTGGATATAAATCCATTATAAAGTACTATAAGTTACAGTTATCAGCATTGCAGCTTTAGGTGTAACTTTTCTGGAGAGGGGAGGCATGGGGTTTGTCAGGATCAGTCAGAAGGTCTAAACTGTGCAGAACATCTAGTATTACCGTGGCAACATGCTTCTGTGGTATATCAGAAGGGACATGGGCTCTGAGGACAGAAATACACGAGGACATCGGGTCCTCACACCCACAGCAGACCCACTGCAGACCCACAGCAGACCCACAGCAGACCCACTGCAGACCCACAGCAGACCCACTGCAGACCCACAGCAGACCCACAGCAGACCCACTGCAGACCCACAGCAGACCCACAGCAGACCCACAGCAGACCCACAGCAGACCCACAGCAGACCCACAGCAGACCCACAGCAGACCCACTGCAGACCCACAGCAGACCCACAGCAGACCCACTGCAGACCCACAGCAGACCCACAGCAGACCCACTGCAGACCCACTGCAGACCCACTGCAGACCCACAGCAGACCCACAGCAGCAAAAAAGCCAGGATAGAACCCAGGACAAAAGCCAGGACAGAACCCAGGACAGAACCAATGGGAGAACCAAGTGGAGAACCCACAAGCCAAGGGATGATCCAGAACAGAACGCATGTCAGATAGAACCCAAGATAGAAGGCAAGGAAGAACCAGGGAAATAACCCTGTCCAGAATACAGAGCAGAACAGAAAGCAGGACACAGAGGAGAACCTATAAAATAATAGGAGCCTAAAGTATGGATGCTACTAATGTAATAGATAAGAGCTGCACGATACACATCTAAGGAGAGATGTCATTTGAGGAAGCACGCAGAAGAACATGGTTGTTATGGTAATGAGTTATGCTGCAGTCGATTTTGGGTATAGCAACAGGGGGCGGTGTCCTGGCCTTTCTCATCAGAGAGAAAGAGAGAAGACAGAGGAGGAGAGGAGAAGAGAGGAAGAGGGATGTTTGCACTGCAAAGATAGAGAGAGAAAGGGAGAGAGGGGAGTTGGAGAAGCATAAAATAACAGGGAGCAATGGAGAGGAAGAGGGAGAGTGAGGGAGGGAGATAAAAAGAGAGATAGAGAGAAAGGGAGAGATAGAAAGAGCAGAAGAGAGAGATAATCAAGGGGTGGAATGCCCCCAGCATAGCCTTTCTCCTCTCTGAGCTGGCAACCATACTGTCAGGCTCAGTGAACGAGGGAGGGAAAGGAGAAGAGGGATGTCTACACTAATGAAAGAGTGGGGGCGAGCGAGAGGGCAGGGCGAGGAGTGTTTAAAGGTGATGCTGATGGTTTGTGACAAGACAAACTCCTGTAAACACAGAGGTTGAAGAAGGTTCCAGAGACTGGGGAGAGACTGAAATAACAGAGAGAGGGACAGAAAAACATAATGAATGGGAGACAACAGGGAGAGATGGAGAGGAAGAGAGAGAGGAAGAGAGAAAGAAACAGACAAAAGGAAAGGGACCCCGGATTGTCTCTCTCTCTAAGACAGAAACACTTTCATGTCGGCCAATCAAACCCCTTGATGCAGCGGAGGGTCAATACCCAGATGGCTGTCTCACCTTGAGGGAGTCGAAGAAGCTGCCGACACATATGAGCCCCTTTAGGGTGTTGATGGCAGAGACCGTCAGCACGATGGCTCTCTGCATGTACTGCTCAGTCTGCTCCCCTGCCAGAGATATGTCCATGTCCAGGTAGGCCCTGGGGGGCACAGATAAGGGGGGGGGGTAGGAAGAGAGAGAAGGTGAAGAGAAAGGAGAGAAGGGAGGGCAGAGAAATAGGGGATGAGTGGAGAAAGAGAGAGGAGAGGAGAGGAGAAGGCAGGAAGAGAGGGAAGGGAATTATGATGAGAGGAAGAGATTCATAAAGAAAAAGCAGTAGCTGTAAATCTGTCCACTTCTGGGTGAACTTGATTTATATCAAAAAGTACATGAGGTGCAACTCATCTATTCAAAAACAGCATGGACACCTGTGGGTGGGGTCAGAGCCTTACTTGAAGGGGTGCTGGCCATCGCCAACGTTGATGAGACTCAGCAGTTTGTAGTAGATGCGTACGGAGATGGTGAAACACATGGCGGCCAGGGACAAGGAGGACACCACGGTGATCAGGCTGAGCTGGAACAGGGACAGCAGGCCCACCACCAGACCTGTAAACACCATGCCTGTGCGCTCCGTGTCCTTCCAGTAGATCAGGTCCATCACTGGGGAGAAGAGGATGACAGGAGGAAGAGAGATGTTCAAGAGGGGGAGAGGATAAGTCAAGGATGAAAAGACCGAAGGGAAACAGGTGTGAGATGGACAGAGGCGAGAGGTTGACAGAGATGGATGAGAAACAAGGACAAAAGACACAGTTAGGGTTGTGGATTGCCACTGTTTAGAACACATCGGATGGCTGGACCTGCTGCAGCAGAGGGGTAGAGGAGCTGGGTTATTTTAGTACGGTGCTGAAGATAGCAGAACAGAGGTGGAGCCTGTCTTTACTTTCAAGACATCACCCACCCACGCCATGTTCAGCCCCTGTCAACCTCTTCCCCTTCTGCCTCTGGCCCTGTCTGCCTCTGCCTCTGTCTCAGCTTCCCCTTCTGCAAGTTCTCTATCCCTGCCTCTATCTCTGCCTCTGCCTACTCTTCTGACTCTGCCTACCCTTCTGCCTCTGCCTCTCCTTCTGATTTTGCCTCTGCCTCACTCTCTCTCTCCGCCACTCTGTATCAGGTAGAGAAAAGACTAACAGGATCCCCAGCAAGATAAAGGCTAGGGCTGGACAAGAAGAGAAGGAAGAGATGAAAGAAGAGAGAGAGAGAGAGACAGAGACAGAGAGAGAGAGAGAGAGAGAGAGAGAGAGAGAGAGAGAGAGAGAGAGAGAGAGAGAGAGAGAGAGAGAGAGGAAAGCAGAGAAGAGAAAAGGAACTCTGGCAGCACCTGCTGACAGTCTTCAAGCTGGCCCTGCCCCCTATCCACACCCTATCACCCGGCAACAGGAGCCGTGGCTACCAGGCCCCTCCCCAATCCTTCTATTCTGGCTTGGACCTCAACGTTCCTTGTCTTGCTCCTTCTCTACACAACATTTATTAAAACTAGTCTAGGCTTTACACTACATGGTATCCTACCTTAGCACAAACTCACAGCTCTAGTCTGTATATCAAAACACAATTCAGGAATACCAAGGCATGAAAGGCATTTATCAACAAAGGCTACAGTAATACAAGGCCTCACACTGCACTTAGCGCTGGTATAGCTATGCTAGCCTGGAGATCAGTCTACCATATCTGTCTGTCAGTGTGCCAGGACCAGCCTGAGAACAGGCCAAACTAACACACTCTTACAAACAGGTGGTCTATATTTGAACATGACCACACACTAAGAATACCCACAATGCTCCTGGAGCACACCTGTCCCTTGTCAGGACAGGTGCAGCTACTGTAACAGACAGCAACAGGCTGTAACATACTGACTGGCTGGCTGGTTTGGTGTTGTCGTCACTCATACTGGCAAGCTGCGTGTGTGTGTGTGTGTGTTTGAGACAAATTGTAAATTACTGGCTGTTCAAAGCTACTGACATATACATGAGGTGCACTTGATTTAAGTACTGCATGTTTAAGTACTGCAGGTTGCCCCAACAAACTCCAGGGAACTACTTCAAAAGTGCCATGCAAAGATGAATCAAAGCACCCTGGAAACTTTACTGTCTGGGAAAGACCAGGCAGACTCTATTCTAGATTAAGATAATGGTAAAGCTACAGTTGTGGCGGTTGTATTCACAGCATATGGCCGGATATTCTGTTGAGAATAATGAATCCTAATGAAAAGACAACACTCTGAGAATAGTACAGACACTGTCAAATAGGCGAGACCAGTCAAGTCTAAAATACACCCTTTAAATGCACTCCAACTCCTAACTGGCAAAGACACACACACACCCACACACACATACATACATACATACAAGCAATGGACTGCATGAATAAATGAATGACATACAAACAAACTAACCATTGGCATTAACCATCGGCACTAAAAACATTTAACATCCCAAGCTCACAGAACTCACAGAACACACACACACAAACAAACCCTTTCTGTTAGCAGTCCTCTCAGTGACCACACACACACCTCTATTTGTTCGATCGTTGCAGTGATCTCAAACTCCCCAGTGAATCAACCGGTCAAACAGGATCTTTGAAATCTCCTCTCGGCACGGTTCAAGCACGCTGTCCACTCCTGGTCAGCCACTCTGTGGGGGCGGCCAGTCTCTAACCCTTCCTCAAGACCTCAGCTGAATCCACACACACAGTTCCTAAATGTAGCTACGCCTCTTCATAGCCTAGCGATCTCAGTAACTATACCCAGCCTGTCTGTGTGCCTGTATGTCTACCTGCCTGCCTGCCTTTTTGTCTGTCTGTTTGTCTCTCTCCCTGACCGCCTGTCTGTCTTTCTACCTGTCTGTCTGACTGCCCGTCTGCCTGCCTGCCTGCGTGCCTCTGTAACTCAACCGTATCTTACTGTAATCAATGACCAGACACCTCTACACTTCATCCCCTGGCTGCTACGTGTCATGTCTCTCTGTAACCTCATACAGACATTCCTCTCCTCACGTCAAAGCCCCTGTCTCAAACGATCCCCTTTTATCTTTAATCCCGATGCCTCACCTTTGCTGGCCATTTTGGTTGTTCCACCGTCGACTCGCCTCTCTCTTCCTCTCTATCTCTGTTTCTCTCTCTGCTCTGTCCTCAAAGCTGTTTTTGGACTCACCCTGCCTCCCCAACACCCCCCCACCCCCCTGCCTCCCCCATACCCGCTCCGTCAGCAATCCTCGTTGGGACTCTGCTGGCCAAAAATACCCTGGACTGTAGAGCCCAGCCCCCTCAAGACTCTTATAAATTTACTGATATAGACAGACAGACAGAATATTAATGAGTTAAATATGAATGTCATCGAACATTCTACTGCATTAACTGGATGGTTCGTTTTACAGGGGATACATAGAACCCGGACAACATGTCAACAGAATGGTCACCAATGAATCATGTTCCAGGGAGGGGGGGGGTAGAGGGGGAGAGATAGATGTGTGTGTGGAGAGGGGGAGTAGAAAAAGTGAGAGAGAGGGAAAGAGAGTGGAGAGAGAAAGTAAAAGACCCGAGAGACTGGGGGAGAGAGAGAAAGAGATAAAGGAAAAGAGAGCAGAGAAAGTGGTGAGAGATAGCAGAGAGAGATAGCAGAGAGAGAGATAGCAGAGAGATAGATAGACGAGAGAGAGATAGCAGAGAGAGAGATAGCAGAGAGAGAGATAGCAGAGAGATAGATAGACGAGAGAGAGATAGCAGAGAGAGAGATAGCAGAGAGAGAGAGTGTAGACCCTCACCCTCTATAAACTACAGGGTTTAGTTGGATTGCATTGAACAGGGATGATGAAATCTATCTCTTTCTCGACCCTCCGTCTGTCTTCCTTTCCAACATCCTGCCTCACTCTCTCTTTCTGCATCAGACAGACAGACAGATAGACAGACAGGAATTACTTCCATGTAATTATCATCCATGGTCTCTGAAATCCTAAGAGGGGAGGTTGTCATGGAGATGAAACGGAACACTCAGGCTGGTCTTCCAAAGGAATATTCTATTCCGGGACGGAGGGGAACCTGATCTAGCCTTTATTCTCTGACGAATCAATCGATTGAAGGGTTGATTAGAGCGCTCTGCATCATTACAAACATGCAGAGGACATGGGGAAAGTATGGGGACATAGGACTGGAGGTCACACTGTAGACAGGGGCCAGAACACGACATCTCTCACTGGTCTGCGTCAAAACACAGGGTCCGAAGAGCCCTAGTCTCAGGACAGATTAGCAGATTAGAAGACAATCACGTCACAATGTAAAAATTATAAATTTGTGAGCCTGGCACTTCCATACCTGCTATATGGGCACATATCATGGGGCCCTCTGATAGGCTAAGAGCCGAGAACCACTGTTCGCTGACCAGCAGTTCCTGAGTGTTTTGACCAATAGGGGCAGAGGAAGTGGATGAAACAACGCTGCTGGCCCCGCCTCCTGGACGCATGGGTGTTAGCAGCATGACAGTGGCATCCACGGTGACGAGGGTCTCCAGTAACTCAGGGGGCTGTGTCGCTGGTGGGGGATGGGACAGGAGGAAGTGACATCATCGTGACAAAATCATACAGTAAAGTACAGTTCGAATTTTAGTTGAATCTGTGTCCGATAAACTGAATGATAGTTTCATTGCAGATTCTACCTCTCGGCCAATGAGATGAGGTTTACTTATCAGAATTTATCTGATCTGATTAAGCAATGGGTTGTCAGTTTTACAGTGCTAACACACACACACACACAGACACCCAGACAGTATTAGCTCATATTTATGTGTCAGGATCCTATCAAGGACGTGTCAGCATGTGGGTCCACAGAGGAGGAAGATGGAGTCATTAACTAAATATTTTCCACTTCTCTAGAAACCTCACACTGTACATCCAACCTTCTCCTCTCTTTGCTCCCATCTTCCTGTCTCCCTCCCCTCCTCCTCCTCTCCCACTGGATGCCAAACCTTCTCCTCCTCACCCTTCCCCTCCCTAGCTCCTTTCTTCCTCCTCCCCTCTCCCCCTCGCCCCTCCATCCTCTCCTCTTCCCCTCTTCCCCCTCACCATGATGATGCTGGGGAGACTCCCTCCTCCCCCTCTCTCGTCCCAGCGTGACGTTCCTCTCCAGATCCTCCAGATCTCCATCCAGGAGAGAGGACTGTCTCGGCCCTGCTTCTGACTCTGCCAGTCTCACCCTCCTCTCTCTCTCCTCCTCCTCCTCCTCCCTCCTCCTCCTCGCCCCTTCCTCTGCCTCCTCGCGGGTAAGGAAGGCGTGGGGGTCCCACTCCACATCGGGGGAGTCCAGGGGGAGGAGGGTCTCCAAGGTATCCGTGCGCACGAGGGGGGTGCGGCCTACCCTAGCCCCACCCCTGCGGCGTCCCGAGCCTTCGCGGTAGTGGCGCGTGGTGCCCACGGCCTCGGCCTCAGCGATGGCGATGTAGGAGAAGGTGAGCTCGAAGGAGTGCTGGTGAGGCGTCCCCCAGATCGACGGGGAAGACGCCAGATCACCGTCGTCATCATAATCTTCATCCTCCCCTCCTCTGTTACGCTCCTCTTCCTCAGACCAGTCATGGGCTGTCTGCAGCTCATACAGCTCAGACTCCTCATTCCCACCTGTGGAACACACGCACAACCTTTCACCTTTCACCTGGACGCACGTTCCACAACTCCACCAAACAATAGCACCTTTCATTCAATCGTTACAGTGTTTAAAAACTATCTGGGAATATATCACTAATCATTTGAAACATTCCTAATTCATGAAAAGAGAATGTGCTACTAATGTTAAAAACATCTCCTGTCGTGTAGTGTTTGACATCAGCGCCCTGCTCATTTGCATACTCATGTGATGTCAGAGAGCTGAAGATAAAGGGAAAGAGGTAACCAGCCTCTGAACGAAAGAGCTACAGACAAAGATGGGGCTCCCTTTGTCAGGCTGTATACATCACCGCAATAAACACTTCAGAGGAGGGGAACACACACACCTGTGGACCGACTCCACGTGGTTCTGGCAGTGGAAGTTGAAGTGGTTCTGTGTCTGAGCAAGTCTATTTCCGAATTCATGAATCTTTTATTTACAGCAGTATGCTGAATGAGAGGGGGTGCATTTGTTGTGAAGTGTGGTGCACTCCTACCGTCTGTGCACGGAGGGGTGGAGTCGGGGGTGGAGTTGACAGAACCTAATTCCTCTGTGTGAGAAAAAGAGAGTTAGACATAAGAAAGGAGCATGTTGCAAGAAGAACATTGTCACATTGACAGTTGTCTATTGTTGAACATGAAACTGCAGACAGTGTCCTGTGTATCTCTGTCCTTTCTAGAAGTTTAGCCAACGTCTATTTGTAAATGAGCCCAAAGAGATAACATTATTTTATGTCCATGATGTCCAAAACCTCCCTCTCAATATGAAATACATCTAAGGTTGGTGAGGAAACATTTGTAATTGAAAGAAAGATAGAATACATCATTCATGCAAGTACAAGGGAATCTACAAAGACAAATGTTTCTCTCCCATTTGCCCATGGGACATTATGTTCAACAAAATGAAATCCAATCTTATGTTTGAGGGTACAGACACAATGCTGTTTTAATGCTAACAGCAAGCTACTAACTGATGTATGCTGCCTCTAGGCCAACAGCTAGTAAGCTAATTAATAGCTTAGATATTTGATCTACAAGCTAACAGCTAGCTAACTAATGTAAAGCTAATGCTGTCTTTATGCTAACAGCTAGCTAGCATGCAGCCCTGGACTACAGTACAGAACTGTGTGGTGCTGGCAGAGGGGATGGGGGGATGGGGGCATTAACAACATTAGCTGGTCTGATATCAGACTATAAATCAACCACTTTAAATTATAGGAGTAAACCCGTATCAACACACAGACGCACATACACACAATAAACAAACTATAGTTCTACAGCCTGTATGGATTAAGGGCACTAGGTAGACTATGTTGTCAGGGGGGTGAATGATGAAAGCACACAGTCACAACCAATACCTTTAACATCCTCTTTATCCTTCTCTCCATCTCTTTATATTTTATCTTTGATATAGATACACACACACACAAACACTGGTGTTATCTCCATGCTTAAGAAAACACACACACACACACACACAAACACACACACAAACACACACAAACATCTGCAGTATGACTCCACAGCAGTACAGACAATAACAAGGTGGGTCTCTGTATACCCACAGGTTTATCACCGGAAGAGACAGAAGAGATATGGAGGGAGGGAAGGTGAGAAAGATATGGAGGGAGAGAAGGAAAGATGGAGGAGAAATGCAGCACATGTATTGACAAACGGGCAGACAAACGAGCAGAGGGAAAGCCGACAGACTCACTGCAGTTGGAGAATCCTAGAACCTGGCCCATGCTCCATCCAGGCACCTCTGGGCCTGTCCAGTCTGGAAGACCCCTTCTCCTACCGACACAGTCCTCCTCTGGATCTCTCTCTCCTGCTCTCTCTCTCCCTCCCTCTCTCTCTCTCTCTGGCTCCCTTGTGTGCTCTTCCTCCCTCCCTCCCTCCTTCGTTCTTCACGCAGATGCTGTTTCTCTCCTCCTCTGCCTTTTTGCTCCCTCCCCTTTCCTCTCCCTGGTTCAAAGGCCCCTCCCTCCCCCCCTCCTGCTCCCTCCCTCCTCGGCTCTCTCTCTCTCTCTGATAACAGTGGCTGCAGGAGAGCCTTATAGCTCAGAGCCAGAGGGAGAGGTGCATGTGTGGGTACATGTACACGTGTGTGTGTGTGTGTAAATATGGGTGTTTATGGGTGTGTGCTGTATGTATTAGTCCATGGTTATGTGCAAGTGTGTGTGTGTGCATGCATACTAATGCCCCCCTTCATGAGTGATGTTGCTATTTTGTGCATCCATCTGTGAAGAGCCTGTCTCTGTCTGTCATATGTGCTTCCCTGTCAGTCTCTGCCAAGGACTCTGCATCCCCTCCTCTCCTTGCCCCTCCCTTTCTCTCCTCTCCTCTCCCCTCCATTCCAGTCTGAACAAAGACTGCTGTAAAGCAGCACTGCTGGTGGAGCTCATTAAAAATACATGTTCTCTCTCTCTCTCTCTCTCTCTCTCTCTCTCTCTCTCTCTCTCTCTTTCCCTTCCCTCTCTCCACATTTATCTTTGTCTCTCTGCCTTTCCTCTCTCTCACACACAGGCATCTTGGTGAGTGGGTGGGAATAGCTGTTGCACTTACAAATTGTCTGGCAGAAGTACTACTCTGACAAGCCCTGCCTCTGTATCTCCTCAGCCAATCCATGCAGTGGGTCTATGCAACCATGCTCAGTGTGATGCAATTTCATTGGTTACTTTGCTACATCCATAACCCCATCACACACACATACATAGACACATAAGTGTATCCCATTTCTGTAACTCTTAACAGTCCTGCAAAGATTTTGATAGTACCATTTCTATACCCAGACCTCACCCTAGCCCTCGCTCTAGTCTGAGTCCAAGCTCCAATTCTAGCCCCAATCATAACTCTCGTCCTAGTCCCAGTAGGAGTATTTTGTAACTTGTGTTCTGTGGTCTTGTTTGACCCTTCACTAATATGGTCAAATATCCTATTAGAGGTGGCTGCGCTTGTAGAGAGGGAGATGTGTTTATCCTGTCACTCACACGCAGACAGGATTACAGCACGAATGACGAGGTAGTGACGGGTGACAGTAATACATGCACACACAGTCAGCAGGATGAAAACATGGGGTATACCCCTAAAGATCCAGACAGTATACACACACACACACAGACACATGTAGACACACAAACACACATACACTCATATACATACCATGACATTACAGTAATCCCACATACAACACATACAACTGACATTACAGTAATCCCATCTATACAGTAATCATGTATACAGTATATACACAATTTGCAGTGTGAGTTTGCATGTACAGACAGTTCCAAACAACTGATATGTTCACGCGTTTTGAAACCCAGACTGAGGTTTGAGAGTTGCTGATCTCCTATATACCCATGTCCTGTTCAGAAACGCTGACAGGTTTATAATCCACACAGGTGTGGGCACAACTAATCCCAGCCCATCTCGAAGGTAACAGATTAACCGGTACCATAATAAAGGAACTGTCAGAGAAAGAAAGGACAGGATAGGTTGATAGAGAGAGAGAGGAGAGAGAGGGGAGAAAGAGAAAGTGGGAGGGAGGGAGGGGCAGTAGGGCTGGAGTGATCAAGCAGGGGATAAGTCAACAGAAATAGACAGGCTAATTGAAATGTAAGGTAAGGACAGGGACAGGAGAGGGGGAGGGAAAGGAGAGGGAGACAGAAACAGCTAGAGGAAGAGATAGAAAGGAAAAGAGAAAGACAGAAAAGAGATGGGGAGGACAGACAGCACAAACTGACCAACACAAAAATAATTTCAAGGAAACTGAAAGGCTTTACACAAGGCTCAACATGGCCACCTCTATTTTGACCAGTTTGAAGTGACCCCGACCAAGGACCTTTCACCTGCAACAGACTTGTATCCATCTTAACCGACTTCCAGCTGCAGTGTCCGATCTGTCCTGGACCTGCTGAAGACCAGGCAAGGCCGGAGAAGGAGGTACAGGTGGGTTTACTCTTTTTAGTTGTAATTGGTATTGTTGGCTTATTGGTATTAGAGATTTTTGTTTCTCACTGTAGAAAGTATTTTCCTCTCATTGTTAAATGTAATTGATCTTCATTCTGGTCTGGAAGGAGTAGTTTTCTTTGTCTGAGAGTTACTGTCTCAAGCAAAAACGTACCTTTTTAAGTTGTCAGTAAGTATGTAAATATACAAAATGTGTAAGTACATTTCCAATTGCGTAGAATTTGTGTTGATTTCAGACAGTCTTTGCCCGCTTGGGATCCTGTCGATAAAGTTTCATTTTGAACAGGTTCTCTAGGAGGCGAAGGACCCCCCGGCCAAGCAGGAAGCTCCAGCGTCGTCTCTGCATCGCCATGAGGACAGCCAGGCGCGCCAGCGCGGTGGAGGTGCCCTCCTTCCTCCGCCAGCTGGCCAAGGAGACTGAAAAGATGGTCACCTTCTTCTTCAAAGGAGGGCAGCGTGACAACCAGGGCGGCGAGGATGGCGAGTTTGAGGATGACGATTCTTACCCCAGCCCTTACCTGGACCGGCCCATCCTGGAGAAGCACATCTCGGAGGGGGGGTCACAGTGGGGGGTGAACTACGCCCTGGCCAGCATGCAGGGCTGGAGGGTGCAGATGGAGGATGCCCACACCTGCATGCCTCATCTGGAGGGGGAGCTGGCGGAGTGGGGGTACTTTGCCGTGTTTGACGGACACGCCGGCAGCACCGTAGCGGAGTACTGTGCCAGGAACCTGCTGGAACACATCCTCCAAACAGGTAACCGTTCAGATGGATTTACAGACTTGGTAAATGATGAGTTGATTTGATTGGTTGTTTGGTTCATTGGGGTTTTTTTGAGGGGGGGGGCATTTCTGCCTTTATTATTTTTATAGTGAAAGTGTAGTCTATAAGGAGAGGCAGTAGAGATGATATGGACCAAACCTACTTGCACTTATCTGGTGAACCAGCAGGGAGCC
Source organism: Osmerus eperlanus (assembly GCF_963692335.1). Taxonomy (NCBI): domain Eukaryota; kingdom Metazoa; phylum Chordata; class Actinopteri; order Osmeriformes; family Osmeridae; genus Osmerus; species Osmerus eperlanus. The sequence goes on from NC_085028.1 coordinate 7,729,361, forward strand.
CAGACTTGAACATGTCTGAGGGAGCTGTTTGTCTCACAGGAGTACACTTGTCCTGGGATGGCATGCCCTGCAGTAACTTATTAAGGACAGATTAAATAAAGCAGATAGCAGCTTAAGCTTCTTCAACCAACACATTCAGCTTCAAAGTGAAGGCCAGGGGCTTTAATAATGAAACCTGCGACACAACTCGCTGGCAAAAACACTGAGATTTTTCAAATGTTTCAAATTTGTCCAAATAAGTAAGTAGCCGTTTAAAGATGATTTAGATGAAAGACAAATGTTTTGAGGACGTGTCCAGACAATAAGGAGCCGAGCCTCTTAATTTGCCACTGAAGGATTTGACCTCAAAGTGAGGAAAACAAGTTTGTGTGTGTGGTTGTACAGACAACTATAGCTCTACAATACACAACTGTGTCAGAGCCTGTCAAATCCCTCATACCCTCGAATATGCTGAACCAGATTTCAGATAGGTCCAAATCCATCTTGATCAGAGACTGCCACTCTTTGTTCGACTGCCACAGTCTTTAAGTGTGTGTGTCTATCATCAACAGCCCTTGGCTGTACACATACAGTATAGTAATTTTAGCTGTCATGTGTCCTCCTATCCTCCAGGGGGAGTAAAGCTTGAGAACGACGCAGACGAGGTGAAGGATGGGATCCGGGAGGGCTTCCTGGCGATAGACAGGCACATGCAGAAGCTCTCTCGCCAGGACAACTGGGAGCGCAGTGGCTCCACCGCGGCCGCTATCCTGCTATCCCCGCACCACGTCTACTTCATCAACTGTGGCGACTCACGCACGCTCCTCTGCCGTGACGGAAAGGTGGGCTGGCTCGCGTCACGCCATCACACCATAACACCGTCACGCCATCACGCCATCACACCATCACGCCATCACGCCATCACGCCATCACACCATCACACCATAACGCCATCACGCCATCACGCCATCACGCCATCACGCCATCACGCCATCACACCATCACGCCATCACGCCATCACGCCATCACGCCATCACGCCATCACGCCATCACGCCATCACGCCATACCCCGTCACACCATCACACCATAACATCATCACGCCATAACACCATCACGCCATCACGCCATCACGCCATCACGCCATCATCTTTGCTAGGGAGTAAACAAAGTATCTATCTGTTTATCACTCCCATTACAAAAGATACCTTCACTCTCAAAAGGGAATGAGGGTACTTATACACTTTAAGGATCCTTGTGGTTCCAGGGTGAACTTATTTCATGGCAGAGGGCTTTTTCCTTTCCTTTCCCCACCCGTCACACCCCCCAGTAAAAGTAACCAAAGTACTCATGGTTCCATGTATTGTGTAATTTCCATGAGTCTACAATTTCACACCACGTGAACAACGCACTACACCCAACCATGGTGCAGAGAGAGAGAGAGAGAGAGAGAGAGATGTGTGCCTGCTTCTTCCTCTCAGGTGATCTTCTACACAGAGGACCACAAGCCCTTCAACCCCAGGGAGAAAGAGCGGATCCAGAATGCCGGTGGGTCCGTCACCCTGCAACGGGTCAACGGTTCCCTCGCCGTTTCCCGTGCGCTGGGGGACTTCGACTTCAAGGAGGTAAGAACCACCGGGTCTCTCTGGGCCACGGCCACGTTCGTAGGCGTCACTGCATCTCAAAACCAGGACACAGGAAGTGGGAGGTATTTGCGCCACGTGACATGCGGACTTCTTTCACGCCCAGGTGGAGTGGCGTGCGCAGACGGAGCAGCTGGTGTCTCCAGAGCCCGAAGTGTACGAGTTGGAGCGCTCGCCGCAGGACGAGTTCCTGATCCTGGCGTGCGACGGTGTGTGGGACGTCATCGGGAATGAAGAGCTCTGTGCCTTCGTCAGAAGCAGGATGCAGGTCTGTGACGACCTGAGGGAGATATGCTCACAGGTCATCGACCTCTGCCTCTACAAGGTGAGGGTCCGTCCTGCTCCAAACAGACTGTTCAGGCTGAATGAGCTGGGGAATGGATTCCAGTTATACTATGAATGGATTGATGATAGTTCTTTGAATGGATTTCTGCACTCCAAACTGTACCCACATAACACAGACCTCTTGTCTACACACACACACACTTAGAAGTTCTCCACCTCCTCACCTGTCCTGACCTTCTGGTCCATGCTGGTAGGTGCCTGATGACAGGGGGGGGCTGTTATGTAGTTGGTGTTATGCAACCAGATCTATTTCCTCCTGGTCGTCTTAAGAAGGGAGCTCCAATACAGGCACACCTTGTACCTGGATCCTCCCTCTAAATAGCTGGATTAAGACCCGAAGGGAGGGAGGAGGAGGGGGAGGAGGTGGGGAGAAGGCAGAGCGTGGACGGAAAAGCCAACAAAGGCCTTGGATTAGTGTGTGCCTGCATGCATGTGTGTGTGTGTGTGTGCTTACACTTACTGAGTGTATTTTCTTGACCAGGAAGGACTTGAAATTATCAATGGAAATCAAGCAGGCTTAACCCCCTGGAAGGTAGAGATTTACCAGGTCTTTAAGGTCCTGTAAGACATGACAGGTGGTCAACCTAGCACACACTAGCCCTTTTTACACAGCCTGTTCAAGGCATGTACTGTACCATGTTCTTCCTTTGTGTCGCCTCACACTTAATAATGTTTTGATGTAGTAAAACTACATCATACAATATCCTCTTACAATCAACACTACAAGCGATACACTCCTACCAAACTAAAAAAGCCTTTCTCACTGGAAACAAACTTCAATATCATTCCATCCAGCTGTACCTACACCTGTTAAACAGCAGTGCCTTCATGACTAGATGAGAAACAGACCTCATATTACTGTAATCACCCAGAGCTCCGACAGCCAATAGTGATGGAGCCTCGGCTCCTTGTCTCCCCCTACAGGGCAGCTTGGACAACATGAGCATCATCATTGTGTGCTTCCCTGGAGCCCCCCAGGTCTCCCAGGAGGCCCTGAAGAAGGAGGCCGAGCTGGAGCAGCTCATAGAACTCAAAGTAGAAGGTAAGAACCTGCTGGGCATGCACCAGCTGCTGTGTTCAGTAGAAACATGCTGGGCATGCACCAGCTGCTGTGTTCAGTAGGAACATGCTGGGCATGCACCAGCTGCTGTGTTCAGTAGGAACATGCTGGGCATGCACCAGCTGCTGTGTTCAGTAGGAACATGCTGGGCATGCACCAGCTGCTGTGTTCCCGCCACAGGCACAGCTAGACACAGAGGTGGAGGTTTGTTCGGTTTTCAAGCTGATCTCGACAAAAGGCGACCATGCTAAAGATGACTTTCTCTCTATCTCGCTCCTCTATCCTCTTCTCTCTTTCTCCCCCTTTTCACTCCCCCTCTATCTCTCCATTTTTGTCCCACTCCTCTGTCATTCTTTCTCTGCTGTCTTTCTCTGTCTCTCCTTTTCTCTCTGCTCTCTCTCTCCTCTTTTTCTTCTCTCTGTAGAGATTATTCAGATACTGAAGGGCAGGGATGAAGATCCTGACTTTCTGTATGTGATGAAGTTCCTGGCCTCTGAAAACATCCCTGGTCTACCACCAGGAGGCGGCATCACAAGCAAGTAAGACGGGAGGGAGGGAGAGGGGTGGGAGGTGAAGAAAGAATAGTGAGAGGAAAGAAGCGATGATGGACTGTAGGAGAGAGGGATATAGGAGATGGGATGGACGTGGAAGGATAGAAGATCTGTGTTGTTGTTTAACCCTGATCTTACAAGGTATTTTCTGTGTTGTCTTTCCTGCAGGAGAGATTGCATTATCTCAGCCTACCAGAGACTGACCATGTCCCTCAGACCCCAGGAACCAATGGTAGGAAACATGGAATTATCTTTTAACCAATCACTGCTTCCTCTGTGAAAGCAGTAGTAATGCCAACTTGCATATAACCTGCAGTGTCACTTGAATGAAAAAAATACATTATTTTGTAGTTTTATGTAAACCGAGTTTCACCACAGTTAGGTCATTCTACAACCTTCTGCGTAAAAACTCAGAAGTAGATGTTCTAACAGTGGCATCATTACCTTGTGGAAATCTAGGATATTGAAGGATCTGAGGACTCCAACTAACTGTTACCAGAGAAACGGAACACTCAAGCCATGCCCATGCATCCCCATGGTGAAGAGTTCCCGCAAGAATCGTCCAGCAAGCTTAACGAGGACATGTGGTGGGCGGGAGTTTGACAAGAAAATGACCTCTGTTAGCCAATCATCTTCATATTCAAATCAACTCTGCGCCAATACATTCTACAGCTGCCTGCATGCTTTAAATAGTACAGTGCTTTGTGGTGTCCAATGGAAACTACTTTTCCTACAATTGCTATCACACATACAGACAGATAAGAAGTGTTTTCTGAAGAGCTTGTCTGCTCTCCTGGTGCCTGTGTAAAGTATTTAGTCTCTTTTTCTGTAGTTAGTTAGCCTGGCATCGCCAGTCCAATTCACAAATTATTTGGTCACTGACCAAAATGTTCCTGGACGCAATTGGATACAATTGGATAGATAAAAACAATCAGACCAATGAAACGTCATCTTGGTTGTTTACGACAATGCCTCAACGGCACTCATCGTATTAAACCCGCCCCATATAAGATAAAGGGTTGTGATTGGCCTGACCAGATTCTGGCCAGGAAGGAAATCTGTTTAAATGAGAGGGTGGCCAGACCCATCTGCCAGAGCAAATAAAACAGGAGCTCACCGGTTCATCTGGTTCCCAGGCCAGTAGTTACTATCTGGACATGGACGTTTATGGTTCACATTTTGAAGTGAACAGAAAAACAAAGCAATTATTCACTTTCTGTGGAAATATTTTATTACTACAAACTGAATAAATACTCAGAAGTATAAAGAGCTCTGCACTTTCACCAGTACCAAGTTTATTAGTACCCAGAGTCACGTGCATTTGCACCAGGGTCACATGAACGAGTTCATGGACTTATGTGCATTGGTACTAGAGTCACGTGCACGAGTGCCAGGCTCACGTGCACGACTAAGGGGACTCACGTGCACGAGTGCCAGAAGGGGTCTCGTGATGGCCCCGGCATACTGAATGATGGTTTGCAGGATCATGCGAGGGGGGGTGGAGGTGTCATAAATGCTGTAGCAGGAGCATGTTATGGCCATTATGCAGCCCCAAATGCAGCACACACTAATAAAGAAAGATGTGGGGCAGAGAGAATGGAGGGGAGGGGACCAAAAGAGTAAGAGAGAGAGGTGGGGGGAGAAGAGAGAAAGAAAGGAGGGGGGAGAGTTTCGAGAATTTTGCGTCCATAGCTATGGTGTGGTCGGCGCTTCCATCCAAAACATAAAAGAGAGAGAGAAAGAGAGAGAGAGCGGGAGAGAGAGAGAGAGAGAGAGGGAGAGGGAGAGGGAGAGTCCCACACTCCTAGGTGGGACGGGTCAACATATAGCACGTGAAAGCTACCCTATCACTAGTCCTTCATCCTGTCAGTGGATGTGATATTACTTTATATGGTATTACCTTACACATGATGTGGAAACTGACCTGATTTGTCAGGTATATTTAATGATTGTTTGTTGTACAAAATTGTCTCATGTTGTACTACTCGCCCGTAGCTTCATATGGGGCAATAAAAGACTTCACACAACATGAAGATCATGTGTCGCTTTTCTGTTCAATACTAAACAAGGGAGTGTTCTCAGTTCTACCTAGTTCGGAACTGGCCTGCCAAGGTTGACACAATTCCAAAACTCGCTGCTGTTGTTTACAGAGGTTAAGGACACAATCAGCAATGGTAGGAAAGGGTCCAAGAGGCCCACACTCTCAGCTCAAGTCTTAGTCTGAGATGCAACACTCTTTTTAGGGTGGGAACACCTGGGGGGCTTCCTGACCTCTCTAATCAAAGCATGCCTCAATGTGAGGCTAAAAGCTGCCACACCCAACCACAGATTCTCTAGAATGTGTTGTCTGGGTGAGGCGAGATCCGACACCAACTTGCTAATTACCACACTGGGCGATTCCAATGGCCAGCCTACCTCTATCCCCCTTCACCCCTGACCAGTCAGAAGGCAGAAGAAACAGCCTGCAGCGCCACAAGTCCACCACAAGCACATCCACACTGAAGAGGAGGAAGACACGGAGGGGGAGACTGATAAAGACAAAAAAAGATCAGAGGGAGTTAAGAACAGATACAGAGAGTGAGAGAGTTAAAGGCCTGTAGGTCACCAGGTGAGTGTTGGTGGATTGAGGGTCTTTGGTTTGATGGATGATAATGCTTCTTACACTTAGCTATGCAGTCAGATCCCAGTAACATGCAGAGTTAATAGGTTCAATCAACACACCTGGCTGATATCGTAACGGGCCTGTTTAGGGTGGGTGCTTCTTGTTAGTCCACCTCACCTGTTCACTGACGAGGGCTGGGCTGCTGCTTTACCGGACCGTTCTCTTTTCCTGAGCAAAACCAAACTAATGACATTCATTAATAGTGAACATGTGACATTGCCTTAATCGGAGGTTTTGTGTGAAGTGATACCGCTGAAGATAAAACTGTAACCGTTTTTACAAACTTGCTTGTGTTGTCTATGTCACGCGCCAGCAACCCAGTCGACAATTGAGAATGCCGTCGAACGTGGATGGTGACCTGGGGTACGGTAGCGTGGCGGCTAGTCAGGGTCCCGGTCTGGCAGGCAGCCTGGTCGTGTCGGAGACAGTGCCGCTCTTGATCCCGGAGTCTGAACCCGAACCGCGGAAATGGGCACCATTGACCAAGGAGCAGTTGGATAGAGAAGCAGGAGGACCGAGATGGAGGAAGATTCGTTCTCGGCTGGTCTTGTTCTTCTGGATTTGTTGGCTGTCGATGCTCGGTGCTTCTATTGCCATCATCGTTCAGAGCCCCCGGCCGGTTGCCCCAACGCTGTTGTGGTGGCAAAAGGCGTTGTTTTATCGCCTGCAGCCCGCACTGTTCATGGACGCCGAAACGCAAGGAGCCGGTGTCATCGGTGAGTCAAGTTTTCTCGTTTGCTTTTGGGTCACCTCTTATGTTGCCCACTTGTCTTTCTCACTTACTAAGTCTATATGAATGACGATTTTCTTAAGGAAAGCCTGCCTCTAGACAATTGTGATAAGCAATGTGGTTCTTTTTAGAAGTATGTCATAGCAGACCTGAGCATGTTTGAAGACTGGCGGAATGACAGACTTTCTCTCCCTCCTACCAACCCAGCGGTTAGTGAGCACCTCCCTTACCTGCAGTCCCTGGGGGTGGGGGCTCTGGTGCTGGAAGGACTGTTCAGCAATGCCTCCCCCCCAGACCTCTCTTTGGTGGACCCCAGTGTGGGAACAACACCCCAGATCCAGCATCTACTCATGGAGAGCCACAAGGCTGGTAAGAACTGGGCCGTTGTGTAGACTTGTCACTTGTGGAGACTGAAGAAGAAACTCAACATTAGTGGTTGTGGGTGTGTTTACACTTTCCTACATTTATACCTAAAATGAATCTTGTCCGAAGAAGTCAGTGATAGCTATGAATGATAACTGTCAACATACATTCCCAATTCTTTTTAAATTCATAATCCTACCAAACTCTAGCCCTGTACCTAGTCATTCTGAGCAGCAAACTACGCACACAAAACAAAAAGGAAATATGCACACACATCCCCCCCCCCCCCTTCCTGCAGGTCTGAAGGTAGTTCTGGACTGGTGTGATCTGGATCTGCCTGCACCTGAGGCCCTGGTGAACAACAGCAATGTCCAGGTACAACAGTACAGCTGTGATGATCTCTCTGGGTCGGTATAGGATCGAGGATTTAACCTGGACCTCTCTTATTACTTGATTTCCCAGAAGGCCATTCGTTACTGGTTGGACCAGGGTGTGGCCGGATTTGGGATCTGTGACACGGACACAGCCTACTCACAGAAGGTACTGATGAAAAGATGTCATCTGAGGGGCTAAGATTGTATACGTTTTTACAATTATTTTTAGAATATTATATTATATGAAAATAACTGTGTTTCAGACTCTGGTGGAGTTGAGAGTTTTGCTCGAGGAGTTCAGCACTCAAGATGATGAGAGGTAGTCTGGTCATCTTAACACACTGCAAACCTACTGTACAGAATGGCTTGTTCAGTGCTGACGTGTGTGTGTGTGTGTGTGTGGTGCAGGATAGTGATGGTAACACAGAAAGTTCCGAACACCTCCAGCTCCTCCCTCAACACCTCAATGGTTGAGCTGGTCACAAGGTCACTCCTGCCGCAAGCCCATCACCTCCTGTCTACACAGGAAGTGGCAATTGCCGTGGAAACGCTCCTGGATACACCAATGGGAGATGCATGGCCGAGCTGGACAGTAGGAAGCAGGAAATGCTAGCTCAGCTTATTTCGATTGAGTGATGCTTGGTTACGCCTCATCTCTGAGCATTGTTCTTACTGTGTGTGTGTCTCAGTTAGGAGAGGAGTTGGCGTGGCGGCTGCAGAGAGTGCTCATGGTCCTGATGATGACGCTTCCTGGATCACCTGTTGTGAAATACGGAGAAGAGATCAACCCCACTCAGGTAGCTACTGTAGTGAGAGATCACCCCCACTCAGGTAGCTACTGTACATGGAAGAGATCAGTCTGTATCCCCCAGGTGGTCTCTCTTGCAGGTCATTGTTTGACACAGTTCACTGTGGCTGAGTAACCATGTAGTGTAGGTGAGTGATTCTCTTGTCTCTTACAGAATGTTTCTCTGGGCTTGGTGCAGGGTCAACACGCGGACGTACAGATGGTGAGGAGAACACAGTTTACGCCGTTCTCCACTCCTCTGTTGTTCATCCTCTCTGCTTTTTTACATTTCTTCCTGTCCTTTTTCCCTTTCCTCTCCCCCCACCCGTGTCCTCTCTTCTCCCTCTCCATCTGACCTTCCTCTTAACTCTGTCGCCTCTGCCTCGTGCTTTCCTCCTCTCATCTCCCTTGTTCCCTCCCCCCATCAGGATGAGGGGAAGCGTCGTCGTTCGGAGGTGTCTCTCTTCACCTCCCTCAGCCACTACAGAGGACGAGAAGAGGCCCTGCTCTTCGGGAGCCTCTCCTTCCTCTCCTTCAACAGCACCTCCCTCTCCTCCTCGTCCAGCAACTCATCCTCCTTCCCCTCCTCCTTCTCTCCTCCCATCCTGGCGTTTCTGCGTTCCTGGGGTTGTGTCCATGTCCTGGTGGTGGTGAACTTGGGATCAGAAACCCACGCTCTGGACCCCGCTTGGGCCCCTAGCTTGCCCAGCGCCGGAGTGTTCATGACCAGCACAGGGATGAACCGTTTAGGAGCCATCTCCCTGGACGCCCTGAAGCTCGGACCACAGGAAGGCATCGTCATTAAGCTATTCCAGACAGGAAGTTACAGCCCTTAGTCCTCGCTGGGGGGGGGGGGGGGGGGGGTGACTTTGTGACACAGAGAACAAGAGGACTAGGTTTGTAATAGTAAAAAAAAAAGGTATTTTGCTGCTAAAAAAAAAAGTTTTTTTAAGGGTGATGTTCAAGATGGCAAAACAATAACAATAAAATATGAAGTAATGAACGTTGTTTTTATTGTACACCTCAGCTGCCACTAGGGGGAGCCACACAACTGCGGCACAGGGGTTTAGCGAGCTAATTTTCAGGCTAAGATAAAAAATGCCCCTCTTTTTGGTTCGTGGAAGCAACTTTCGATAAATCACCATAGTAACATATCAATTAGCACTAACCTGCTCCAGAGCAGGCTAACGTAAGTGTAGCTGGATAAGCTTGCCACACCCCCGGAAAATAACATGGCAGCTCCCTTTTTGAGAGACCCAGTTGACCAAGGAGCTATATTTTAGTTCGATTAGCTTTCCATACCAATAGAATTCTTCGCGATTGCCAAGATCCTTTATTTCACACGGATGAGTTCTTGTTTGAGCGATATCGATTCAGCCGACAAGGACTCATTTATTTGCAAGACCTTCTCGGGCCGTACATTGCAAATATCACACGCCGCAGCAAGCTTTATGCTTTATTATGAGCTTATGCTGCTGTATGTGAATATGTAACGCTATGTTTTACGAAATGTCTTGTCTTATCTGTTGTGCCTGTGCTTTTTATGTTTCACTGTGGGAGAGTGGGAAACGTCATATCGATTCCTTTTTATGTCTTGACATGTGAAGAAATTGACAATAAAGCTACTTGAAACTTTAACTGTGCTTCCGACTGCATAGCCTTGAGTTTTTTTTTGCGTCAGGTAGGCTATACCCTCCTTGAGGGTTTAGGTTGGTTGAGGGGCAGTTCTATGGGCATATGTGAAGCCCTCTGTGACATGCTTGCGTGTAAAAAGGGCTATACAAATACATTTGATTTGATTTATAGGCTACATTTTTATACAGTATGGCGATGCAGAAAACATTGGCAAAGCCGCAGCATGCGCGTTGCTGTAAGAAAAGTGTACTTGGCGCTTAACCAGCTGATGAATCAATTCATCATATTCCCTGGCCATGTCCCAGTCAATGAAATCAAAGAGGGATTTTCACATAGGCCTACATGCATATACACATATATAGTACATGATATAAGCTCAGTAGCCTACATATATCCTCATAAGTGTCTATGAATTCGTATCAATTAGATACTCTTTGGCCTTGTTTTTATCTAGCCTACTTATTCTGAAAGAGTTGAGATCATTATTTTCGCTAGCAAGATCTCATTCGATTATTAATTTCCATTAAGCCTATACCAGCAGGCACATTTAAAGAAATGTGATCTGATTGATTGGGGTAATGAGGCACTTATACATTTCCCCAAAACTTTCGCATTTAGCTTATTGGCAATTTTTTTGCCAAGCTGCTTGTCTTGCTCTGGCAGCGGTGGCGGTGTTTGACTTAGCCATGATAATATATGCTTATTGTCTTATAGAGACTCATTATAATAGTTTGCTCGGATGGCGAGAATAGCCTATCACCGCTCTCTCTTTCGTATTTTCCGCCATCATACAGTTAGAAAATCACGGTTTTGGTGATCGACCTTTCCTGCCTTTTGAAGTAGGACGTGCACGTGCAATTTCCCTGATAAGTTTAGCCTGATTGAAATTAACCACATGATTTGGATGCGGATCAGCCGTTGACGAACCGATATTTGCTATTCTCACTCATCTCGCTAATGTTAACGGGCTAAAGGGACAATTGATTAACTTAGCTTCAACCCTTACGACGAACGGGGCCCAGTACATGATTCAGTCTAACATGTTTACTCTTCATTTCGTATGACAACATTGTCTGCTCTGACTGTAGGTCCCATTAGGGTTGTCTGTGGACACCATAACTCTTGTTTGTCTAACACAATTGCAATATAAAAACATTTAAGAATTGCAAAGGCAATCTTTTCTCACTCCCTCATTTCATTAGATTCAACAATATTTACAGGAATTTTCTCCATCTGTAGATCCATCAAATTCACTTTGTAGTTTATTCCCCTGTGTTTGTGGTTTCTCAGCATGAGCTGTTGAAATAAATCTCTGTAGTTCTCTTAGTTGATAATGCATAACATGTGAGCTCCTTCGGGTTGTTGGTGTGCAGTTTACTGTAAATCAGCCAAACAACGGTGAAGAGGTCATGCATCGCACATAGGCAGGTGTAGAGTGTCACACTGGGCATGGAAGGTCTCCAACACCATACACACACACCGGATACAGAGGGTCACATTTACACACACTGGTCACATATATATACTGTACGCACTGGGTAGGGGGATTTGTGCATATGGTTGAGGTTACTCCACTCTTGTTTCTTTTCCGTCTGTGGTCATGCTGATTTAGTGACATGCTGGGTTTGAAATAAAGCCATGGTTGTCTCAAATCATTCATCACACACCAACACACATTTCTTCACGTTCACTTGACACCCTGAGTCCAAACATAGTTGGATGCTTACTCACACACCACACACACACACACACACACACACACACACACACACACAAGTACTCATTCCCAACTGCATCCATCCAGTCCAGCCCTTGTATGGATGACAGATCCGTCTTTTGTGTGAAATAGTGTGTGGAAAAGTGTGTGTCTGTGAGTGTATGCCTGTGGCTGTTAATGTATGTGCCAGAGGAATGCATGCTGATGACAATTTCCTCCAGGGTTTGAATTCTACAGTCCTGCCATAACTTGACTTTACAATGACTTCAGAATTACCACGTTCAAGAACACACACTTCTAACATGAAGTTGGAAATCCTGACAGGTTAATTGTTCTTCCAGTTAAATGGACTGAGTTGTAAGTACAACACACTTAATCAGATACACTTAGATAAACTACAATCCAATCTCTCCCTGTCTCTCCTTGCTTAGAGAAAGAAGGGAGTCCCTGAACCTTTCCATACAGAGCTTCCTGAGAGGAACCAGCCTAGAGAGGGTGCAGCACCTCTATACAGAACGGTGACACGAGTAAGACGTGTGCGGTCATGCTGCTGACTTGCTGAAATTACACTTCAGCCGAATTAGATATTCAATACATTGATCAGAAACATTACATTTCATTATGACCTCTGGCCTCTATTCAAAATGTCATCATTGAGCATGAAGATCATTATTTCTTCTTTTTTTCTCCAGATGACACGCCATTTCTGCAAAGGTCTGTGAATTCCACTTGAATCACTCCCAGATCACTCTTCCAAGGAAACCACCTTCTCCAGATCCACACAAAGGCAATGTTCACTGATGGTCTCTGCACTCTCTTGTGTAGCTGTACTGTCTCTTCATGATGTGTACGTTATTTAGGGGTGTGTCTGAGTCATAGAGTACTTAAACATGTACTTCAGGGGATTTTGGAAACCCTCAAAAAAGAAAGAAAATAATGAGTAGAAGATGCTTCCTGTGCATGGACCAATGAACTGAGGTCTTCAAGTCTGTGACCATCATACACCAACTAGGGGCTGTTTCAAATCATCTTTACATACTCTCTCCAGCTATTCCAATAGTGTGTGTGTGTGTGTGTGTGTGTGAGAGAGAGAGAGAGAGAGAGAGAGAGAGAGAGAGAGAGAGAGAGAGAGAGAGAGAGAGAGAGAGAGCACCAAACAGTTAGCTTTCCCCCCAGGTATTGATGTGATTATGACAGAGGCCATGTTGTTCTGAAAACTGGGCCTGTTTATAAACCATCATTAGGATACATTCACAAATTGCATTATGGTACCCTTGGTTTATAACCCAGTTAGGCAGGTACACCAACTGGGCCTAGCCTTTCTGAAACATACCAGAGCTGACTGTTCAACAGATTAATGTGTTTGTGGTAGAGTGTGTTTTTGTGTGAGTCAGGTTGGTGATCTCAACTGGGATTGGGTGTGTTTGATATGGGTACATAACAGCAGACATGCACACAGACACAAGACAGCACGCAGCCAGTACACGCATCCACAAATTCAATAAGTGCTTCAAATCGTTCCATGACAGAACAATTAGATTGTTATCGACTCATTAGAATTGGCCAAGAAAAACAAACTGGGTCTAAGAGAGAAAGAAAGAAAATAAAAGCTAAAAAAGAGAAAAATAACGAGAATTCCATGAGAAATACTATATTAAGAAACCTGCATGTATTCCACATAAACATGTTTTGCCACAGAAAGGACGGCGATTGGGAAATGATAGTTGTTTTACTGCGTCCTTCCTTCAGAACTCTTCAAAAAGTCTGTAATTGTTGCTTATTTTAGGTTCTTCTCAGGAACTACATCCCATGTTGACACTGAGGTTCCAAAACTGAAAACGTTTGAGAGAAACTTGATCAGATTTATTATTATTTCCCCACGAGCAGAGATCTGTTTCCTATTAGACAAAAACCATAAAATAAGAGTCACATTCCCTCTGAGCCGCATCTCGTTTCCCACGTAGAGCCTTTAATGTCTAGTCCATTCTCATACCCAAAGGACTCTGGAATAGTGTTTACCCATTGCGGATGACCTTCAAGCCCAGATCTGATAGAGGACACCAGAAATGCCAAGGATCCAGAGTTCTCTTCAAGCTTTAACGATCAATAACACAAATTGGTAAACATGACAACATTACTAAGCTGAGTCACACTCCAGTGTCACCACACCTCGTACCACTGCACACGAGAGAGAGAGAGAGAGAGAGGAGAGAGAGAGAGAGAGAGAGAGAGAGAGAGAGAGAGAGAGAGAGAGAGAGAGAGAGAGAGAGAGAGAGAGAGAGAGAGAGAGAGAGAGAGAGAATGAGGGGAGAGGGTTAGGATCGGGGTTGGGAAGTTTAACGACTTGAAACCCATTCGGTTCCTCATACACCCTGACCTTAGCACACTCCTAGGTGGGAGGGGTCAACGTATAGCATATGAAAGCTACCCTATCAATAGTCCTTCATCTACTCAGTGAATGTGATATTACTTTATATGGTATTACCTTGAACATTATGTGGAAACTGACCTGATTTGTCAGGTATATTTAATGACTGTACAAAATTGTCTCATGTTGTACTACTCGCCCGTAGCTTCATATGGGGCAATAAAAGACATCACACAACATGAAGATCATGTGTCGCTTTTCTGTTCAATGCTAAACAAGGGACTGTACTCAGTTCTACCTAGTCCTGAACTGGCCTGCTTCTGCTTCCATGATGTTGGGGCTAGGGTTACAGAGGTCAGGGTGTACTGGGAGGCTTAGCAGCCAGGATCCCCTGGAATCTGATTTATTCCTTCGACAGGCACACATGTAGCTTCACTGGTCCTGAGATGGTGGTTGTCTGTAGACAGCATTCCTCGCATGTGGCTTGAGGAAAACAATGCAGAGTCTCGTCGAGTGCCACCTCCTCCATCTTGACCCAACTTGAAGGTTTGTTTTGATTCTTATCCATAGCCAGAATGGAAACATGTTTCCCAGACAGAGGTGGCCATCTTGGGGCCAGCTCAGGCGTTAGACAGAACTAATTGATTCCAGGAGGCAAAGCTCTGGGAATCAGTCTCTGATTGGAAAGGGTCCAGAACGTTTTCTTGGGTTCTACAGTAAGGCCAGGATGTCAGATGGATGACGGCTGGATGGATGACATAATCTCAGGGTGAGCTGCCAGTATAGTCATGAGGTCGGAGAGAGAGCAGAAGGGGAAACTGTTCGATTTCCAGTTTAGAGGTCTGTGACCTGGCAACTAGAGCCTTGCTAACATTGTCAGGTGAGAGCAATATAAATCAAACTGTTAACACCAGCCCTTATGTGCGTAACCATGGACAATTTAACCAAGGCGAATTAGATGCATCACAAGGTCGGTGTGGGTTTAATATTTTAACTTTTTTCCATAGAACTGCGTCATCCATTTCATGAGAATATTGCCCACATGATGCAAATGTTAGTTCCACTGGAGTAACGGTATTCTGTATACACTGTATTTATATTCTGATATAGATCTATTTGCCCCTTTCTTATCTGACCTTTAATTCCTTTAGATGATCTTCTGATCCCTGAGGGGAGATCACCGGACACATGTAGAGTGGATGTCTGGACACACATAACTATGACTTAACTACTGTTGGAGAAGAACATACTTGACTATGGAATGGATTGTGATGGGTTTGGTACTGTCGTGGAAGTTTTTGAGAGAATCAATCGTAAAGCTGAAGTCGGGTGAAGTACAGAGTTAATGTTTATTTGACGTGTGACGTAAACATAATAACGTTATCAACATAACATCATCAACACACAAACATAAGACAATAACACAAAGACAATTCCAAAGAGCTCCATCTAGCATTCTAGAATGGAACCGGAACAATCCAGCCCCCAAGAACAATCTTCAACAGACCATTTTATAGATACGACATGCAACTATACCAAATCTCTTTTGTCACTGGTTAACTCCTTGCAACAATACAGTTGAATCCACATTGTCTTCAGACCAACTGTCTCTTCCCCCCAGGTGACAAGAACTCTTCCAGGTCACTCAGTCTTCCCGTCTCTAGACTTCCCGTCTCCTAGTTAGGTGTCATACAACTACAGGTGGCATCTCTGCCAAATGGAGTTGAATCAACATTCATTGTATAAAGCTTGACCCAAATCCCTTCTACCAACTGTAAACCACTTTTAAACAACTATTAAAGTACATTCATTGTACATTAGCCCAAAATTTAATTCACAGTACAGTATGCTATGTGGGCACCTTTCATCCAGACAATTTACATTTATGCATTTTGCAGACGCTTTTATCCAAAGCGACTTCCAAGAGAGAGCTTTACAAAAGAGCATAGGTCACTGATCATAACAATGAGATAGGCCCAAACATTGCTAGCAGCCAAAACATGAAGCATACATTGTGAAACCTCCCTGCCACAGTAAATTCTGTGTTTGTATAACATACATGGCGAATAAACCGAATTCTGATTCTGATTCTGATTCTGAAAAACCAAATAAGTGCCAAAGGGAAGAACCATAAGAGCATGCAGTTAAACAAGTTACAATTAAACAACATGAAACTCAAAAAGTGCAAGAGTGTACCTGTAGAAAACCAATCAACAGTAAAATATTTCACAGCGAGTACAAGAATTTTAAAACCGTTACAACTAACCAACAAGAGCAACAAGTTTCTCAATAAGAGTCATTGTGATCCTGGAGGAAACTAACATCAGGTCCAGCCAAACATTCCTAAGTGCCGTTGTACTCCCAGAACAAGTGCGTCTTGAGCCTTTTCTTGAAGGTGGGGAGACAGTCGGTGTCCCTAATGGAGGTGGTGAGTTGATTCCACCATTGAGGGGCCAGACAGGAGAAGAGCTTGTGATGGGACCGGGCGCTCTTGAGCGGTGGGACCACTAGACGGTTGTCTGAAGAAGACCGTAGGTGGCGGGTGGGGGTGTAAGGCTGGAGGAGAGCCTTGATGTAGTCGGGTGCAGTCCCGTTCACCGCTCGGAAGGTCAGTACCTCTTGAATCTGATACGGGCCGTGATGGGAAGCCAGTGGAGGGAGATGAGGAGCGGGGTAACATGGGAGCATCTGGGTAGATTGAAGACCAGACGGGCCGCTGCGTTCTGAATCCTCTGGAGAGGGCGGGTTGCGCATGCTGGGAGACCGGCCAGCAGCGAGTTGCAGTAGTCCAACTTTGAGAGGACAAGTACTTGGACTAGCAGCTGGGTGGAATGCTCAGACAGGTATCTCCTGATCTTCCGGATGTTGTAGAGGGTGAATCTACACGACCGGGAGACCGCAGCAATGTGGGCTGTGAGGGAGAACTCGTCATCCATGGTCACCCCGAGGTTCCTGGCAGAGGATGAAGGGGTCACCGTCGCCGATCCCAGGGTGATTGAGAGATCGTGGGAGATGGAGGGTTTGGCCGGGATGATGAGGAGTTCTGTTTTGGCGAGGTTCAGCTGCATGTAATATGTGAGTTTGTGTATGAGTGTGTGTCATGCTGTTGGCAGTTCCTGTTGTTCAGATGTGCCTTGCACAATTAAGGCAGAGGCTCAAACCGAGGAACGTGCATCAAAGCAAACACGTAACATTCTTCTGACTGTGATCTTGGTGTTTTCCCAGGCCAATCAAAGCCAGGAAAATAACATATTTCCGTTTTCAATCAAATTTAAACCTACAGTAGAGAGCGTCATTTTCTGTAGAATGTGTTGGGTGAGGGTGTGAGTTTACCATGCTTTGGAGAGAGAAAAAGAGAGAGAGGAGAAATATAGAGAAATAACGGCATTTTTGTTGTGGTTAGTGGTTTTTAACAGTTAACTTCTTTTCATGGTCTATTTTTTTTTTTACGAGAAGAAAACCGTTGCTACCATAGTGTGTATGCACATCCAAGACATTAAGTACTTCTCTATGGCTTTAGAATGGTTCTGTATGGCTGGTCACCAGGCGGGGGCAACCATGCAGCAGATTTAAGACTATCAGACTCATCCCATGCCATGTGACTGTGATCTCTCATCCACTCCTCGTCTGCTTCTTGTCCACACCTCATCCACTCATCCTCCATCCCTCGTCCACCCCTTGTTCCCTGCTCATCCACACCCAACCTAGTTAACCCTTGTGCTGCCTTCGGGTCACATGACCCAAAGGTTCATAACGAACCATCGTTGTGTTTACCCAATTTCACCCAATACAAAAACAAATAAAAATAATTTTATTTTAACCATTGCAATGTGGGGGGTCTGAGACAGCCCGACAGTTAAAAGAAAATGCTTCACTTTGTTTTTGTATGAGGTAAATTTGTCGCAATACGACGGTGGGTCACAATGACTGATGGGTCAGAATGACCCGAAAATAACACAAGGGTTAAAACGGGGACTAATCTAGTTCTAATGACCACTGACCAGAGAAATACTGAGCATGCTCCCTCAGTTCAACTACTCCTAAATCCATGTATGGGTGAACAAAGCCAAACACCCACAGTAAAGGTCTGCACAGTGAATCAAGTTAGACAGACGCCAGTACCTTCAACCAGCCTATTCATCTCAATATGGGCTAATGTAAATAACAGAGACTTATGAGCACAGAGGAAATGTTTTCTGGTATATTTATGTTGGTCTCCCTGGTTGTGCTTTTATTAATCTATGATGAACCCTGGTGTGTGTGTTTGTGTGCACGCCTCTATTACTGCTTGTCGGGGTGTGCGTGTGTCTGCGTGCCTGCCTGCTTGCCTGTGTGTGTCAGTGGGTGTGGGTGTGTGTGTGTTATGTTTATTGAAAGATGCCACAGTGTTGTGTTTTACAGTCTGCTCCGGGGTAAACATTGCTATGACAATGCCCATGGTCATCTGTTAGCTTATTTTCCCCTCTCCTCCTGCCAGCCAATCAGAACACGGAACAGGAGGAGGGGGGCAGAAGTGTTTCATCCTTCAAACAAACTAGAGAGACAGAGAGATGGATAGAGAAGCCCAAGAGAACAGGACAGTTTCATAATTGGCAGAGCGGTAGACAGATCAGGGATAGAGAGATAAGTGTTCAGGCTTGGCTCTCTCAATGTGTTAACAGATTGTATGTTGAATAGTTCCGTGTCTGCTATGTTGGTGATCCAGGATCAGACCTTATGAATGTTCATGTGATCACAGCCAACGAACACCACTGACCCCAGATCAACGTCACTCACAATGTATAATCAAGCATTAAGGCTCAAAACAGCAATACGATTTTGAGTACTTTTACGTAATGTTTGTAAATAGGAAAACATCATTTCATAGTGTCTCAATGTAACAGATATGTGCGCAGAAATGTGCGCATGCAGGCAATTTCCTCCTGCCATTCACTTTGTTACCAGACAATCACATCAGGAGAAACAAATGGTCAGAATCGAGTGGAGAAAAGTGTCAGGGTACAAAGTTTGTAAAGACATTGAATTGCCCACCGAGCAAGATTTCAAACAGCACAACATACAATCAGGTAGAGAGGCTCCAGGAGAGGTGAGGACATAAACAGTCACATGCAGAAAGAAAGCAGAGCTACTGAACCTGTCAGTGTCTTCTCATTCAGTCAGCTTGTTTATTTGGACTGGCTGTGTCAGGGTGAGAGAGGGCTCCAGCTTCCCGGCCACGGAAAAGAACCCAGTATGGAAGTTAGCGAGACAGACAGGTGATTTTAATGTCTGAATACGCTGATGCAGGTGGCAAAGTTGATATAGCAAATATAGTTTCCGTGGAATCTTCAAGGGCACATCAGGGGGTACTCCCGTTTATTTCCTTTTAAGGGAGACAAGACGATATCGTAACTCAACAGGTCCTGCTAGGCCCAACTGTCTCCTTGCCGTCTCTAACTTGAGGCTTCATGTCATGGAGCTGTGCTAAGTTTGCCAAGTGACCTATGACCTTGGAAAGACAGATGTCAAGTCTCTTTAAAAACGAATCCTATCCCACATTTAGAATAAAAGTCCATCTGTGGCCAAAAAGGCAAAGACAAAACCGTTTTCTCGTTCAAAGACAGGTGTCATCCACAGTTATGGATGCAAACTATCAACAAACATTCAGTTAACATTATTTTAATTATATCCATTGATCCATATCACTACTCATCTCTGGCCCTGTAACTAGATACTGATTGTTATCAGCTGACTGCACACGCTAATGCACATGCAAACAAATCACGAACACACACAAACACACACAAACACATACAAACACACACAAACACACACAAACACATACAAACACACACAAACACACACAAACACATACAAACACATACAAAGACATGCAAGAACACACACAGAAACCCCAGAAGACACGGAAATGGTTTCAGTTAATTTATAGTACTGTTCCCATTTCCAAGTACTCGCCTAGGGGGGACCCATGATAGTAGTTTAATTTATTTAGACGATTTCCAGATAAATGTTCACTAACTTGCAACATTTTCATTAAAATGTTGTTATGGAGCGAGAGGAAAAACATGTTCTTTCTCTCTTTTCTTCTGACTTCATGTCTTTTTCTTCATGTTACTTTCTTTCCCCTTTATTGCTGCCTCCCTCCCTCCCTCTCGCCCTCTCTCTCTTTCTGATACTCATACTCTACAACAGTTCAATTTCATCACGCTCTGGTCCAGATGGAAACAGATTCCCATGACACAGAGCAGCCCCAAGCCCCATCTCCTCCCCGAGCACTGCATGGGCCATGTGCAGGACAGCACTGCATGGGCCATGTGCAGGACAGCACTGCATGGGCCATGTGCAGGACAGCACTGCATGGGCCATGTGCAGGACAGCACTGCATGGGCCATGTGCAGGACAGCACTGCATGGGCCATGTGCAGGACAGGCTCTGTAACACCTGGTGCAGCACATCCATCGCCACGCATGCGCATTCAGTACACACACATACGCAAAACACACATATTGTAAAAGCAAGTAAGCACACACTCACAGTCTCCATCTCCATTAGTTCAACAGCAGGGTTTGGAATGGACTGCTGATGATCACACAGGTCGATAGGCGGGAGGGGAGGGGACACATTTTCCCATGTTGACAAGACATTTGCAAGTTGTCAGTCTATAAGTTTGTGTATTTCATGTTAGAGAACAGGTGTCTTCCATGCCCCAATGCCGCTTTAATGTTTAACTGAATGTTCTTATTCTTAAATTGCACCTAACACACACACACATTCCTGGAACTCTATTGACATGCGTTGTGTTACTGTAAACCAGGATGAGTGCAAAATGAATACTGTTGGCTTTCCCCAACCCAACAGACATGTTTAACCAGCCAGCCCAGATAACCAACTGAATGGAGAGGATGATCTCTGGCTTTCATATGCCCTGGTGTGTGTGAGTCTTTATTAAGATGTGTTGGTATGGTAATAAGCAAACGCTGTCCTACTGGAGCTACAGGTTCTGTAATAGCACAGTATTATGGCTAATTTACTAGTGTTGGATTCCTTAACACAGTTGTGGTTTGTTCCATTAACCTTGCTAGGCCAAGATATCCCCAATGCTTTTTTTGGTCTCTCAAGCCTTATACAACACCAGTAGTAAAATGCATTGCAAAAACGATACCTTTGTAGCGGGGTTTGCTCGTTTAAAGATAGAAATACTTAATTTATCATAAAGTCTCGGGGCACCACCCTAATATTGGTTTAGGACATTAGGGAATCCTATGTTTAATATGTAATAATCAGTTTCATCTTTAGGAATGAATTCGTTCTAAGTGTAGAGCCAATCGTAACATCAGTGAACACGCACGTCAAAATATCTTTACAATGAATTTATTCAAGTAAGGTAAACAGATCTTATGAACAAGTTGGATTATGGGTTTGATATGAGAGATTGGTTTCAATGAACAGAATGAAATGGTCTAACTTAAAGACAGAAATTGTACAGTCAATGATTACATCCTTACAAATCATAAAGAGCTCACGCCAATGCCATGTCGAGGAGGAAAGAGCGTTAGCCATAGTTACGTTTGATCAGGGGTTGATCAATGATGTTGAGGGCGGTTTGGGCCAAAGGTCCATTTGAAGAATCTGAAGTCACAGCGCGGCTGCGCTGGGTCATGTGACTGAGTCTGCGGGATCTCAGTGAAGTCGCATTTGGAATTGCGTTTTTGGTTCTTCTGTTGAAACGTCCAGATAGTGACGCGTTCACTATGAAGTTGAATCTCAGGAGAAGCTTGACGATGTCCTTTGGAACGCCAATCCCGATGGCGTTCATGCCATGGTCGGTTTCGCTGGAGTCAGAGATTGATGGTCATCGTAGGGCTTTATAAGGTTCGAGGGAGGACCCGTCTGGGGTCAGATGTGGATTGGGGGAAGCTGGGTTCTCACCTCCCCCCTCCTTCCTTCACACCTACCAAAGTTGTGATCTGATCTCTGGCTGATTCATTCGATGGTTCAAATATTGTTCTGGACATCTTGGTACAGTTACAAAATATAGTTGAATGATTGTTTTATTATGATAGCTTCGTGTAGATACCAAGAATGATGTGGTTATCTTTCAGGAAGAAGGAGTTGTTACTAGAATCAAGATTTCAGTGAACACAACATTAAAACAAAGTAACAAACATAACACAAATATCCCTCTCATAATTCTCCACCTTGTACTCTTGTGGTAAAGGTGAAGTCTCAAGAACTTTCCTCAAAAGTTCTGATCAAGGTATGTTCTTTGTTCAAATCGCCGCCGAAACGGATAGCAAATGGTCGCTGGAGACGTGTTGTCTAAATCAGGCCCTTTGAAGCTTGCAAGCTAGCCGGAGGGCTGATTAGGTAGATTGGGGAGGTCCCCCCCCCCCCCCCCCCCCCAATTCCGTGTGTGACATTCAGTAGCAATAGAAAAAACTGACTTGACAGCATTTATGCGAACTTTCTGCCCAGGTAACATCTATTTCATCCTAAATAAATAGTCCAAGTATATACAGATAATGTAAAGCCAGAAGTGCACGTATGGTGTTTAAGTGGTTCGTGCCAAGAAACGTTCGGTATGTTTCACCAGAAACAGTGCAACAGTAAGATCACCTCAACGTCAATAACACATAAATAATAACTGTATTTACTGACAATTGATCTTACTGTCAACAACTGCAAGACAACGGGCTGTAATTGCCTAGCGTGAGTGGGGAAGAACTGGCCAGATCAATTCCAAAGTGGCTCCCATGTAATACCAGAGAGAGAGAGAGAGAGAGAGAGAGAGAGAGAGAGAGAGAGAGAGAGAGAGAGAGAGGGCGTGGGCGACGGATCGAGACAGCTCTCGGGATACGTGAACTTTACGAGTGGCTAGCAGCGAGACGCGTGCGCCAGTTTAAAAGTGAGAGATTGAGGTACGAAGACATCCTCTACCTCCGATTCTGTCCATCGTTATTCTGCGGACAAGGACTATACGGGCTTGCAGAAGATAATATCATCATCAGTGCCAGTTGGTGAACATTTATCGCAGAGGACAGAGTTCCATATTTAGGGTAAGCCGTCGTTACAGTAGTTGTTACTCATTGTTATTCACTTAGTTTTTAAGGTTTAAAGACGGAGAATGTTGTGTTAAAAAAACGGGCAACAATGGAACCCCAAATAAACTGTTTCAAATGACAACTTTTTGGGAGTAATTTTTAAAGTGACTTTTCAACCGTTTGAGATTGCTGTAACAGTAGGGATTGAAACAATAGAAATTAAGACGGTTTAAAGGGAAAATCCATTGAATCACGCTCTGAGTCAGTGTCTGTGGACCATGGGTCTCAACAAGTTGGCTTTCCTCCGGTGCTGCTGCAGTTGTGTGATATCCACTGCCCGGTCGACAGGTCCCTATGTTGCGCATCATCACGCAGTAATGCGAGTCGCTTTAATGGAGGACATCCAAGAACTTCCTCACTGAGAGTTCCTTATCTTTCACATCCTTCCAGACACACACACTACACACACACACTACACACACAGTCTATCACTCTCATTTACTTACTCACACACACTGTCTCTCACTCACACAAAACCGCTCTCTATAGGTCTGTCTCTTACACACACACACACACACACACACACACACACACACACACACACACACACACACACACACACACACACACACACACACACACACACGCACACACACACACACACACACACACACACACACACACACACACACAAGGCACCATGTACCCTAACGAGTCTTGTGAAAACAGCACCAGGATCCACGTGGACGGCAACCCGGTGGTCAGCACCTTCATGTTCGTGGCCGGCGTGGTGGGCAACCTCATGGCTCTCGCCATCCTGGGCGTTCACCAGAAAGAGCGTCGCACCAAATCCTCCGTGTTCTGCATCCTGGTGACGGGGCTGGCTCTCACAGACCTGCTGGGCACCTGTCTGTTGAGCCCGCCCGTGTTTGTCTGCTACGCCCGCCGCTCCACCCTGCTGGGGCTGACAGGCGACCATCGCCTCTGCAACCTCTTTGCCTTCGCCGTGTCCTTCTTCGGCCTGGCGTCCATGCTGATCCTGTGCGCCATGGCGGTGGAGCGTTGCCTGGCGATCAGCCACCCGTACTTCTACTCCAAGGTGGTCCGCCGGAGCTTCGCCAAGGCGGCGCTCTGCCTCATCTACCTGTTTACCGGGGGCTTCTGCTCGCTGCCCTTCATTGGGTATGGGCGCCACAAGCAGTACTGCCCGGGCACCTGGTGTTTCATCAAGATGGAGACGTCGGCGGCCGGGGAGGAGGGGAGCGTCCTGGCGTTCTCCCTGTCGTACGCCTCCCTGATGGCTCTGCTGATCGCCGCCGTGTTCCTGTGCAACGGCTCGGTGATCGTCAGCCTGTGCCGCATGCACCGGAGCCTGATGACGCGGCGGGGGTCGGTGGTGACGGCGGGCAGGAAGAGGAAGATGAGCCTGTCGTGGTTCGGCCAGGGCGAGGAGGAGATGGATCACCTGGTGCTGCTGGCGTCCATGACCGTCATCTTCGTGGTGTGCTCCCTGCCGCTCACTGTGAGTGTTCCCTTTGACCTCTTGTCCGTGCTCTGTGTGTGTGTGTGTGTTTGTGAACGGGGGGGGGGGGGGGGGGGGTTGGGTAGAGAAAGAGAGAGAAAGCTCAATTCATTAAATTCCCTCTTCTTTCTAAGGGATTATGTGACTCTGCTGAATCAATTCACTGTTATTTAAAGCCTCATTGAATCTCCTTTGTAAATGACTCTTTCATTGAGCCAGACTGAATGATCAGAAGAATCGTTAATGGATTATTACTGAATCCCTATGGGATCCACACTTATGCCGTACGCTGCCCTCCTGTATGCTAATCTCCCAGTTTCTCTCGGGGGGGGGGGGGGGGTCCTCTCTCCCTGTTACATAACTATGGTTGTTTACACAGTAAGACAAACTCATGGTGGTTATGACAATGTTGTTGTCGTGCCTCTCACCTTCCTAACGGTGGACAGGTGTGGTCCAAACCTGCATGCCCAGGTGGACAGGCTCTAGTCCCGCCCCTTTCCCAGAGCCTCTCCCTGAACCTAAGGGCGTAGCTTAATGGTACCTGTGTGGAATCCTCATAAGGGATGTTTGATAATGAAGACACCAGTCAAATAAGAAGTGTGCTTTCTTTGTTTGTTGTATATTGAATCTTACAGAGAACTTCATCACATCTGTCTAACTACATATTAATAACCTCATCTATTTTTATGAAGACTGCCTGTGGTTATTGTTTAGGTGTGCAAGTCATATGCAAGTGACCTATTTAAGTAATCGCATTTCTGCCTGTGGTGTTTCCATTCCTCTCTCTGGCCGCATGTCATGTCTGAAGATGATGATGATAACTGTAGCCTGTTTTTTTCTGTCAGACACCGTAGGTTGAGTAGAGAAGGTTAAAGTGGGACATGCTGGTTCTTGGTCGTCACGGAGCACCAGACAGGAACCTACTCTAGCAGTGCTGTGAACTAGTGAAGGGTTCTAGAACAGAGAGCAGACGCTGAGCAAAGTTCTGACTAAGGAGTTCTCGTATACAGCCTCGTAAATTGCTGTTGGATAAAAAGGCAGATAATTACATACCTGACTCAACGAAACTGCGCTTGAGGTGTGCGTGTGTGTGTGTGGGCCTCACGTGTGAGGATGAGCACCAGGGCCAGGCCCACAGCAGCCATGAGGAGCAGAGCTGCAGCAGACACCACCACCATCCCCCAGCTGCACCAGGTAGCACGCAGACGCATCACACACACCCCAAACAAACCCTGGCCTGGGACACACACTCACACAAACCCTGGCCTGGGACACACACACACATACACACACAAACCCTGGCCTGGGACACACACACACACATACACACACAAACCCTGGCCTGGGACACACACACATACACAAACCCTGGCCTGGGACACACACACACATACACACACAAACCCTGGCCTGGGACACACACACAGACATACACACACAAACCCTGGCCTGGTGTTTCTGTGTGTTAGTATGCGTTTATCTTAGTGTGATTGTGGGTGTTAGTTTATGTGTGTCTAAGTGTGTGTGTCTCGGTGTGTGTTTGAGTGTGCGTGTGTTAGTGTGTATGAGTGGTGGTGTTGTGATGGTCTTTTTTCTTGCCCTGCAGCCCCGGGCTAGTAGCAGTGTGATGAGAGGCCTCAAGGGGACTGGAGGCTGTTTAGACATGCTGGAAACCTGAACTCAAAACATGAAAGAAAGAAACTCTAGATCTGTGAATACAGAGGCACACACATACATGTCCCCCCTTCCCAACACACACACACACACACACACAACAACTCTGAAAATACACACCTTGGGGGTAGGTGTGAGCACACCTACCCTGCGCACCAGTGTACCGACTAATGCTTTATCACTAAGTATACATGCTGCATTGACCATGCATACTCCATTCAAATACTCCTCTAATAAACACACCTTTCTTTACAATTCCCTCACACACATCCTCACACACATTACCACGTCCAATTGATCAGACCCACACCCAGCCTCTAGGCCTTATTAATGACCTCCATGCTTGGTGGTGTAACAGAATACACAGTAGAACAATATTGAGGCCAGAACACAGATGGCACTCCTCCCTTCCTCTCTGTCTTGCTCTCTCTCTCTCTCTCTCTCTCTCTCTCTCTCTCTCTCTCTCTCTCTCTCTCTCTCTCTCTCTCTCTCTCTCTCTCTCTCTGTAAATCTCAGAAATTCCGTAAAATACTGCTTAACTTAATTTTTCCGATCTGTCAATTTCAGAGTCTGTCTGTCAATTGCAGTGTCTGTCTGTCTCTCTCTGTCCTTCACTCTGTTTATCTGTCTCTGTCTGTCTATTTCTGTCTCTCTCTTTCTCTATATATATTTTTTCTCTCTATCTCTCTCTGACTTGATGTGCTGTGTTAGTTCTGGTCACTTACAGAGTAAATCTACTCCCTCAATCTACTTACCTAGCCCTTTCAAATAGTCTGTCACCGTATTGTAACTTTGAACCCAAATTTTTGAAGTTATCCAAAGGAATTTAGGAGTGATTCCTTTGACCTATCCTGCCCTACCTGTGAGGTCTGCTCTACCCTGACCTATCCTGCCCTACCTGTGAGATCTGCTCTACCCTGACCTATCCTGCCCTACCTGTGAGGTCTGCTCTACCCTGACCTATCCTCCCCTACCTGTGAGGTCTGCTCTACCCTGACCTATCCTTCCCTACCTGTGAGGTCTGCTCTACCCTGACCTATCCTGCCCTACCTGTGAGGTCTGCTCTACCCTGACCTATCCTGCCCTACCTGTGAGGTCTGCTCTATGCCCAGGCCCCTTCTCTAATGGGCTGTGTCTCTGTTCTCTGTCTGCCTGGACACACACACACTCACTCATCTACATGATGGCTTGTTTGTGTGTGTGTGTGAGCGCGCCTGTGTGTGTGGGAGGGAGCTACACGATTTACAGTCAAATGGCTATCCTGCATGGTAGAGGCTGTGTGAGCGTGCCTGTGTGTGGGGGCTGTCCTGCATGGTAGAGGCTGTGTGAGCGTGCCTGTGTGTGGGGGCTGTCCTGCATGGTAGAGGCTGTGTGAGCGTGCCTGTGTGTGGGGGCTGTCCTGCATGGTAGAGGCTGTGTGAGCGTGCCTGTGTGTGGGGGCTGTCCTGCATGGTAGAGGCTGTGTGAGCGTGCCTGTGTGTGGGGGCTGTCCTGCATGGTAGAGGCTGTGTGAGCGTGCCTGTGTGTGGGGGCTGTCCTGAATGGTAGAGGCTGTGTGAGCGTGCCTGTGTGTGGGGGCTGTCCTGCATGGTAGAGGCTGTGTGAGCGTGCCTGTGTGTGGGGGCTGTCCTGCATGGTAGAGGCTGTGTGAGCGTGCCTGTGTGTGGGGGCTGTCCTGCATGGTAGAGGCTGTGTGAGCGTGCCTGTGTGTGGGGGCTGTCCTGCATGGTAGAGGCTGTGTGAGCGTGCCTGTGTGTGGGGGCTGTCCAGCATGGTAGAGGCTGTGTGAGCGTGCCTGTGTGTGGGGGCTGTCCTGCATGGTAGAGGCTGTGTGAGCGTGCCTGTGTGTGGGGGCTGTCCTGCATGGTAGAGGCTGGCCGGTACATCTATCAGCTTGGGTCTCTTTTCTGTCTCCAACAAACAGACGCTCAGGCAGGCGTGCCGTGGTGGTTGGACCTCTCTGTTCACCAGAGGCTGAGGTGAGGCTAATATGAGGCCTAAATGAGGCTGAGGTGAGGCTGAGGTGAAGCTGGGATGTGACTTGGTCTCCAGCAAATGAAGATATTTACAGGTATTGATCTCAGATGCCTGCAGGGAAATAAAGGAGTGGCCTGACTCTGAAGCAGGACATCTAAGGCCATTAGTCCTCCATTCCTCACTCCTTCCTTACCATCCTTCTACTTTCCTCATTCCCTCATTCCTTGCAGAAGGCAGATGGAAGAATGGTGGAGATCTGTAGAAGAGATATACGCATGGCCCTTGGCTGTTAACTGCCCCCATTCTCAATAACCACAATGGTGTGTGTGTGTGTGTGTGTGTGTGGGTGGGTGGGTGGGTGGGTGGGTGGAGGGGTGTGACATTGTCCATCTCCAGGGGACTGTGATATAGGTGAGGATCTAACCGCCTGTGACTCTTATTCCTGCCGACTGCTACGACTTCTCTTTTCTCCAGCCTTATCTCATATACCCTCTCTTCCCCCCAGGCCAGGTTAGATAAGCCCTGTGTCGTTGTCCTCCCTGGCTCCAGCTGGAACACACACTGTGTGATCTCCCCCAGAGCAGAATCTGGAATGAGGATCCTCCTGTCTTTGTCTTTCGCACACTAACATGACCCACAACCCAACCCACACAGAAGCACACTGGAATGGATCGGGACGTCCAATAAGCTCATCTACCGTAGGTGTGATGGCCAGGTGTCCATATATGTTTTGTGTATATCGTTTATATATTACATGCAATACACACACACACATAAACAAGTATGTGCACAAACACAACCACACACACATTTGCAGAACGTGTGCACACACAAGCAAATCCAGTGTCTCTTGGTGTGTGGGTACCAGTAGCAACAGATTTAGCCCTGGGGCCCCTAACACCAAGTCCAGATGTGTCTCCTTGCTGGCCTGGTGGGTTCTGCCTCCCTGACCCAGCGTGTGCTGCTCAGTCTGAGAGCAAGCACACAGGAACGTCACACAGGAAGAGATGCTTCAAGTGAGACAGGAAGGAGATGGCAGCAAAACACAACCGTCACTGGAGATTGTGTGAACATGTGTGTGCGTGTTTTAGAGAAGTTAGGACGAGGGGTTTGCTGATTGCTCAGCAGGAGGCAATGAAAATGGCATGGTACAGAGTCAGAGACTAATATAGAGACAGGAAGAAAGAGAGAGAGAGAGAGAGAGAGAGAGAGAGAGAGAGAGAGAGAGAGAGAGAGATTCAACGAGGAAGTAAGTAAGTAAGTAAGACTTTATTTATAAAGCACTTTTCATACAAGAATTGCCGCTCAAAGTGCTTTTCATAAAATCAACAAAAACAATAATACAAGTGAATAGATCTAAAACATATAACAAACCACTAGCCGCACTCTATCTGCGGTCTCTTGAATCCGTCTTAGATCCGAGCTGCAACTTGCAGTTTCTAATAACGAGTGGGGTCAAAGAGTGAATGTTTGAGGGTGGGGGGGAGGGGCTTGTGACATGTCTGTACAATCTCCTGTCTCTCTCACCTCTGGTGCAGTCAGTTGGATGACGAATGACTCCATGGGGGGTTGGCCAATCATGATGGCCACACTTAAGGTCAACACACAACCCCAGTGATAGATAATGATCAGACTAGGGAATAGGGTTCGTTACCTTGTTTTCAAAAGGTTTTCAAACAAACCTGAGATTATTTTATCTGCTGGTGTAACTGTGAGTCTCCAGAGCTGCTCAGTCCTGCATCTGCACAGCACATTTGTGAGGAGCCAATGGAAGGGTTCATTTGAGATGAAGTGTGATAGATTTAGCTTCTGGTGAGATAAGATAAGAAGATAGACGGTCGTCGGTCGGCCAACGTTGGACCTGGTCGCGAGTCTCCCGGTCCTGTCCTACATCTATAAAGTTGAACAATGGATTTTGGTGTTTCAAAACCCATTGACACTGTATGACTATGTTTAGCCTGTTCTGCTCCTCTCTCTCACCAACCGTCTCTGGAGGAGGGGATCCCTCTCTGAATTGCTCCTCCCAAGGTTTCTTCCATTTTTTCTCCTGTTGAGAGTTTTTCTGGGAGTTTTTCCTTGTCTTCCTTGAGGGTTTAGGTTGGTTGAGGGGCAGTTCTATGGGCGTATGTGAAGCCCTCTGTGACATGCTTGCGTGTAAAAAGGGCTATACAAATACATTTGATTTGATTTGATAGACGACAGCTTCAGTGAGATTGTGGCAGATAAAGCAGATGATTAAGGATCAAAACACTGTTTGGAAAGAGGATAATAAGCTATGTGATCAGAACTGATCTATAATCAGTTGTGTCATCAGTTGAATTATTGATTGTTGTTTTACAGTTGTATGATGGGTTCACTGGAACAGATTGAGTGAACTCATTTCACTTTTTCATCTGCAAAAAGAAAAGATCTAACACATCACCATACAACACACTCACACAGTGCACACACTCTGACACAGTGTAGTGCGCTTTCACACATACCCTCACACATACTTACAAACGCTCTGCCACTCCTCCACCAGCCCCCCTCCACCAGCCCCCCCTCCACCAGCCCCCCCTCCACCAGCCCCCCCTCCACCAGCCCCCCTCCACCAGCCCCCCTCCACCAGCCCCCCTCCACCAGCCCCCCCTCCACCAGCCCCCCTCCACCAGCCCCCCTCCACCAGCCCCCCTACACCAGCCCCCCCTCCACCAGCCCCCCCTCCACCAGCCCCCCTCCACCAGCCCCCCTCCACCAGCCCCCCTTCCACCAGCCCCCCCAAAATGTGTTGCATCATAGTGGAAGTTTCAATGCTTCAGCCAGGAACGTCCACTATTATCAGGCTACGTTTACCTTATGGTGGTTGTTGGTTATTGGTCATTCCAATCAGGAACAATGTGGTGTTAAGGTACGGTTTTGACCATTGACCCCTGACCTGTGGCAGTGTTTAGTGGGGGATGTTCCCTGTTTGGGAGAGTCGGCAATGGTGATGGAAGATGTGTGGATGATGAGTGGACGACCTCTGGCTGACCTGGACTGCTGCTCAGCCTGGTCATCAGCCTAAGGACTAAGCCTATTGATTTCCATGTAGCCCTTTACTAAATAATAGATCAATCAGCAATGTTCTGACTGACTAACATGATCAATACTACAGTATTAGATCCATGGAATAAACTTTTGTTTGTTGATTGAATGACTGATTGGTTAGTCTATCGACCAGTGATTTGTTGACTACAATCAGGCTTAATGTCAGATCTCTTACATACAATACCTTCTAAACTCACATCTTGTTCTGTTTGCATTGCACTCTCATAATCAATTTAAAAATCAATTCACTTCTTTACTAAGCATTTTAAATGTAAAAATTCCTTACTCCGGTGTTACTGCTATAGACCATTAGCTACCGCTATGTATTTCATAAAAAAATGCATTCATAAAAATATATCTGTTGAATCTCAACCAATCGCAAAGTCCTTTGGCCCATCAACTCACCTTATAAAATGTTAAAAACGCCACTGGCAAAAAAAGGTATACATATCTGAATGCAAGTACAAAGCCAGTTGGGGTGAATTGCAGTGCAGTGCCCATTCTCATGAGAGCCATGGTTCCATCTCTTAGTGCATCTCAACATGGTGGCAAACACGTTTATATTTATTTATCTCAAGCCTACACCTTTTACAGTGCCTGCAGTCCATAGATTAGAGTGCAGTCTAAATAGGATAGATTTGAGCACAGACTACAAAGAGTAGAACTCTATGGATATGAGGTACTCTGTCAGTAAGACCCCTAGCTAATAAGGCTAAGCACTTTACCAGCCCAAACATCCCTTCAAACATGGCCATTAGGAGACCAGGTCAATATAAACATGGTTGTTCTTATATGGTCCAGATCTGATGTGGTCCCATTGACTCACTCCCACATTAAAATCTAGAGCTATGCACAATACTTCAACAGGAGTGTAAGTCCCTTAAACAAGAGTGTATTTTTGAAGTCCTGTGCATACAAACAATGTTTTCTTGTAGGATATATGATCATCAAGACAGCACTTCTCTCTTGTGGTAGAGATCTGTATCTCGGAGAGACTAAGACCGAGCATAAACATACATGAGTCAATTCAACAAGACTAAAGAGAGATCCTTATCTGGCTACGTCCATGTTTGATGATCCTTATCGAAAGTACTTGTTCAACCCCCTTTCGGTGTGCGTGTGCTCTGGTCTGATTAGCCGAGTAGCAGAGATATTGAGAGATTCTTGGTTTGAAGAGTCATTACTTATTTGTTAGACAAACAGTCTGGTAATGGCCTTGAATCCTTTGCAAGCTACCAGTCCAGGCTGATGATTTGAGAGTGAGTCTATTTTCATTATTTGTTTTTGCACTCACCCCCACCCTGTCTGTGTTCCACGTAGTACTTCTCTGAAATTAGAATGGTCTATATGAGGCTGTATATCTCTAAAGGCTGTAAATCTGGAGAGAGACGGACGTTAAGTACTCAAACATTGGCCGACTGTATTCAAGCACCACAACCAGAATTTCCAGTCTGCTCGATTTGTGCATTCGACCTAAAAAAGGAGTGGGTAGCAGAATGAGAGAGAAAAGAAAAACACTGTATAAAGAGAATAGTATCATATTTTGGTATGCTCAGTTAACTGGTAGTTGTTGTTATATTATTTCTGTGTTTGAGACCCATATACATGGGAACCAGAAACTTGAGAGGAAGCAGTCAAACTCATTCTATTTTCTGAAGGGTTGTTTGTAAAGCGGACACAAATAGTGGAAACTACACTCCTCAATGAGCTACTTTAGCTACGGAACTCACTGACACACTAAGTTGTGGATTGGGTGGAGGTCAGAGGAGATGACAGAGGAGATGACAGAGTAGTCGGTGGGGTTTTGGGTGGTCAGATGGGATTTCCAGCTCTTTGTTGTGTCTTAAGAACCTTTCTGACTCAGAAGAACTGTCTATGCAATATGTTGTGGACAGAGAGTGATACAGAGATATCTGGGAATGATTAAGGATGTATTAGTAACTATGTATGGGAGTACACTCAAGCACACACACACGTCTACCACAGCACGAATATCATGAGAAAGAGCCATGCATCAATCAGACGGTCATCAATAAAAACTTGAATTATGTTTTCTCACATGATCAGTTTGACACCAGGCATGCATATGTTTGGCAACTTACTCCAGGTCTCTGATGTTGCTGCAGACTCCTAATTTATATGGTTTGTTAGATTCCTCTGCCTCTCTTCCCTTCTTCCTTTCCCTCTCACCCCCACATGTCCTCTAAGTCATGTCTTGAATTAGTTGAGGTTGTTGGAAAGTGCACTGTAACAGGTGGATGGAACGATTGCAAGCCAGAACATATTCACCATGGCACGGGCTCGCACTGCGCTTCACATCCATCATCGTAGCACTCAAGGTGAATGGTTGAATAGCCCAAATGTTAGTGGTGAATGATTGAATTCAACATGAAGGTAGTAGACGGTCTCCTTCAAATATTGACTGAGGTGTTCAATGTGACAGTTGTTGTCAAAGGTGGATATTTTTTGTTACATGTCAGTTAGAGTTTCAGGCTTATCTCAGGAGAACAATTGGCCCACTTGTCTACGAGGCACTTAGCTGTTCTCTTTGCATCTAATCTCTCCCTCCCTCTTTCCTTCTCTCCCCTCCCTTTCCCATGCTACAAACCAACAGTTTCTTGGGATGTCCTAATATAACTCTTCCAGCAGACATGCAGAAGAGAAATACTGCACCCCTTCAATAACTGAGGAGGCAGGGGGAGATAGAAGAGGAGGCAGGGGGAGATAGAGGAGGAGGCAGGGGGAGATAGAAGAGGAGGCAGGGGGAGATAGAGGAGGAGGCAGGGGGAGATAGAGGAGGAGGCAGGGGGAGATAGAGGAGGAGGCAGGGGGAGATAGAAGAGGAGGCAGGGGGAGATAGAAGAGGAGGCAGGGGAAGATAGAAGAGGAGGCAGGGGAAGATAGAGGAAGAGGCAGGGGGAGATAGAGGAGGAGGCAGGGGGAGATAGAGGAGGAGGCAGGGGGAGATAGAGGAGGAGGCAGGGGGAGATAGAAGAGGAGGCATGGGGAGATAGAGGAGGAGGCAGGGGGAGATAGAGGAGGAGGCAGGGGGAGATAGAAGAGGAGGCAGGGGGAGATAGAAGAGGAGGCAGGGGAAGATAGAAGAGGAGGCAGGGGAAGATAGAGGAAGAGGCAGGGGGAGATAGAAGAGGAGGCAGGGGAAGATAGAGGAAGAGGCAGGGGGAGATAGAGGAGGAGGCAGGGGGAGATAGAGGAGGAGGCAGGGGGAGATAGAGGAGGAGGCAGGGGGAGTTAGAGGAGGAGGCAGGGGGAGATAGAGGAGGAGGCAGGGGGAGATAGAGGAGGAGGCAGGGGGAGATAGAAGAGGAGGCAGGGGGAGTTAGAGGAGGAGGCAGGGGGAGATAGAGGGGGAGGCAGAGGGAGTTAGAAGAGGAGGCAGGGGGAGATAGAAGAGGAGGCAGGGGGAGATAGAGGAGGAGGCAGGGGGAGATAGAGGAGGAGGCAGGGGGAGATAGAAGAGGAGGCAGGGGGAGATAGAGGAGGAGGCAGGGGGAGATAGAGGAGGAGGCAGGGGGAGATAGAGGAGGAGGCAGGGGGAGATAGAGGAGGAGGCAGGGGGAGATAGAGGAGGAGGCAGGGGGAGATAGAAGAGGAGGCAGGGGGAGATAGAGGAGGAGGCAGGGGGAGTTAGAGGAGGAGGCAGGGGGAGATAGAGGAGGAGGCAGGGGGAGATAGAGGAGGAGGCAGGGGGAGATAGAGGAGGAGGCAGGGGGAGATAGAAGAGGAGGCAGGGGGAGTAGAGGAGGCAGGGGGAGATAGAGGAGGAGGTAATAGGGACAGGATAGTGAGGGCAGTATAGTGAGGGCAGGATAGTGAGGGCAGGATAGTGAGGGCAGGATAGTGAGGGCAGGATAGTGAGGGCAGTATAGTGAGGGCAGGATAGTGAGGGCAGGATAGTGAGGGCAGGATAGTGAGGGCAGGATAGTGAGGGCCCTACTGAACTTTGTCTGGACAGGGCCATCTGTGTAGTTCTCACCGTGTACATTTCTCTCTTTCTTCCTCTATTTCTGTAATGACGGTTTTACTGTGGAGGAGGTGTTTGTGTTCCCAACCCTAGCTTTTTATTTCCACACTTGTCAGGTGGGAAGAGGGACCTTGAAACTGGTAAATAGATTTGTTATGAGTTGTGGCATTGTTCTGTTGTAAACCTGCCACAAGTTACAGTCAGATCATTTTCTTACCCCATTCAATATTGTATTTCAAAATCTTGTGGCTCAAGTAAACAAGCCTTCTATCAGCATAGGACTGAAGCAGCTCAGAGAAGCTGTGAACCAGCAGATATCGCCCCCCCTCCGAGGGTTTCAAATCACAACTGCTCACTTCCCTGTTTTGGGTTATGTAGCGAACACACATGAGGAACCTTCCAGATCCTTCAAGGATCCTCCTGAGCGGAAAGCGCAGGGCTCCAGGAAGATAATTGTATCCAGATGATAAGGAACCCGTTGAGATTCTGGCTTGGCTGGGACTTCAGAGACCTTGGGTCCCTTAAATAGGAATTATGTCCCCATTTCTCCTATTTTCTTTCTCTAGCCTCCACTTAGCTTTTTCCTGTCCATCCCCGCATCTTCCCACTGACCCCAATTCCATGGTTTTTCGTCACGCACCCTAAAAGATGACGTTCCTGAGCAGAGTACAAAGCCATGTCTGTCCCTTACAACCATCCGATGCATCCGCAACAGAATTTCGACAGCATAGTGACTTGCCTCATTTCCAAATAGTTTTCCATGTCTGATGATATCAGTTGAGGTCTGCACTCAGGGAGCTAAGTGAGCGTGTTACATGGAAGTACTTATCTCTGGGCCCTGAGGAACCACACTGCCTCTGCTGGGTCTGTCTGAACAGCAAGAAACCAACCGTGAACCACAGTGGGTGGAAGGTTACTCATTGGTCACTGAGCGTGACAGGGCAAAGGGGAAAGATGGAGTGAGGAAGAAAGACAGTGAGATGTAGAAGGGTGAAGGGACAGGTAGGGAAAATTAGATGAAAGTAGAGGTGAAGGGGGAGAGAAGAATAAGACAGTTTGACAAAACAGAAGACAGTAAAAGAAGAGACAGAGGGGGAAAGAGAAGAGAAAGAGTTAACAATGGACAGATGGAGAGAAAAGATAGTAGACTGTTATTCATCATAGCAGTCAACAGGTGGTCACTGGTACTTGCCTCGGTACTGGACGCTTTTTAACAGCCTGGGGTTTACGAAGCTCTGTGCACCAGCTGGTGTGTGTGCGTGTGTTTGTGTTCATGCGTGCGTGTGTGTGTGTAAATTACATTCAGTTTATACCCTGATCAATCACCTCAGGTGGTGGGTGTTCAGGACAGACGATTAAGTACACTGGCTATCCCATAGCCGGGGGCTGCATCTGTGTTTGTGTGTCTCCCTGAATGTATCAAGTGTGTGTGTCAGTTCAGCTAAATACTCAAGGCTCATGTATGTGTTTTATTGCCTGTCGGTGCATGAACTCACTGACCTCTAAGGACAGAAGTGTATCATTCCAGAGATGGAAGTCTTTTTTTACACATCAACTAGTCCATGTTTGGACGCCACATCACAGTTGGAGGTGTTGGACATAGCCCAGCAATGCATCTGTTATCTCCTACATACCTATTAAACGGTTTACCACAACCAGCTTATGGACTAAGCACAGCCTCGACTGTAATAACTCTGTGTGATTTGTCGCAACTGAGAGAGTGACTTGTTATGAGAGCTTACTAATGTCATACTGACAACCAGGACTGATGTGAGTTATTTAGGAAGTGTGCACTTTCTAATCACACTGCAGATTGACCATGTTCCCAGACAGCAGAGAGATGGCCAAGCTTTACCCAGAAAACACAACCCAACATCCCCTCAGGGCGTACCAAGTATATCATGTTGTTCTTATGTATTTTTCCTACACATCCAAGCCTCGCCAGTTTATTTGAAATATTATGATGTAACAATACTGTGTTCCTTCAGCACATGCTTTTATCCAATTTTATTTTAGGAATAGTGTACTTTGAGGTTTTGAAGCACTTCCTCTTCCTCTCCCTCGTGTGGTGTTAGATCCTCTGTAGGGTTTAGAAATCTTTGTACATCCTGCTACAGATGGCATGATCACTCTTCCATTCCACTATTCCTCTGCCAATACTAATACTAGCCTACCACATGCCAAGGCTAACACAAGCCAACTGTCTGTTTCATTCCACCTAATGATCTGTTTCTCTCTGACTGCTCACACACACACTTCCCTCTTTCCCAGTCTTGCTCTCTTTAACTTTCTCTCCCTTCTATCTCCCTCCATTCGTCATTTATTTTTTCAGTCTGGGAGACATGCAGTGCATCTTGTTTCCAATGGCCGTGTGCGTCAGAAAGGCACAGGCCATGACACCATTGACTAGTCTGTCATTGTACATTCTAATGTGTGGTTTGTGGGCATCTTCTGAGGCTAGATCCATGTCCATCAGTCTCAATACACAGGTCTGAAAACAATGGAAAGGTTGTGAGTTCTGGCTAAGATAGAGAATGATGTTTTGCTGGTATTTGTTATCGTATTGTTTTGAACCAAACTGCAACCACATGGCCTGAACATACTATGACCCTCTCTTTCTCTCTCAGTCTCCATCTCCCTAACATTGCTTTCTCTCTCTCTCTCTCTCTCTCTCTCTGTCTCTCTCTCTCTCTCTCTCTCTCTCTCTCTCTCTCTCTCTCTCTCTCTCTCTTAAGGTTATGTTAAAGGTAACATAACCTTAAGATTGGTTATTATATATACATATATATACACATACACATGTCAGTCATACACACAGTATATGTTGTGTGTGTGCTTTGTTTGTGTGCATTGTGTGTCTAGTTCACTCACTGTCTCTCAGGTTGTGGCATATTGATACTTACTGGGAAGCAAGGTATGCCCTGTCTCTTTCTCCTAGGAGGATTTTGACCTTTGAGAGGTCACTAAGATCTTTGAAATCTGAGATTACAGAGTGGAATTTGTTACAGTAACCATTTCTTATATCACTGAATGTTTCACATTGTAGGAGGAAGTGCATCTCTCTCTCCCTCCCTCTCTCTCCCCCGTCACACACATGGTTCTGCACATCTGGACAGTCAGCTGTCAGCCTTCACATGCCCTCCATGCTGGACCATCATCCCTGGCAGCAGCCTCCTCCTCTCCGGGCCTATGCTGGCTCTATCAGCCCAGCCTCTCAGGTTACAGCAGCTTCACAGTCAGAGCACAGAAAAGCAGAAGGTGCTGCTCGTAATCCGATCTGGAAAATGAAGCTGAAGGGAAATGAGACCAAACGCCCCGCCCTACCCCCCACGCCCTGCCAACACTCTTGCTTAACCTTTTCTTTGAACTGTGAAAACGTTCCTCCTCGGTCGTGTAGAAGTGCTGAGTCTTGTCATGTCCTCCTCCACTTCCTTTTTTCTGCAGAGTCACAGACGTAGCAAGGCTCAAACCTCAGTTTCTATAGAGATTACTGTAATACAGAAAGCTGTCCAGAGCTGTCCTTCTACAGTTTTAGTTTGTATTTACACCCCCTCTTTAGACTCCAGCTGCCTCTTGTCCTGCCCACACACAGGCACACCCACCCACACACACATGAGGAGAAAGAATGGAGGGGATAGAGGGAGGGAGGAAGAAAGTGGACTGCAATAAGAGGGCATTGATTTGTGAGTCAAATACATGACAAATGAGTGAAATAAAAAGAGAAGTGAAAAGAGAAGATCGAAAACAGGAAGTGAGTAAATGGGCAACATGTGGGTGAGAGGAGAGATGAGGGGAAGACAAATGTGTGTCGAAAGAAGGAGAGAAACAGATAAGGTCAGATAGGAAGAACATCATCTGTTCACATTTAGACCTACTCCAACCTCTCTGCTCTACACGCATCTGCTCCACTGCCTGCCAGGTGGTGATCTTATCATATGATGAAAGCCACGCTTGGTTAAACAGATTATTATCAACACGTACATGCAAATACAAAAACGTGCCTGTAAAGCACGTACAGTATCAATACGTGGTATTGAATGAGGTGAATGAGGAATGAGGGCAGCGAGGAGGGCATGCTGACTCACTGTCAGAGACCATTGTGTCTCTATAGCTCACAGAAGACAGGATATGTAGATTCCTTAAATGCACCTGCAGGCAAATAGACAGACAGAGAGAGAGAGAGACTGGATCTGAAGACTTGAGATTTCTACAGGAACATTCACACAGAACTTCCGGGAACACACATGACATATAGCTTTGGTCCTGATGATGGAATGTTGTGATTGACGACGTATTTCTTTCTAATGCATTAGGATTTCCCAGGAGGAAGCTTCAGTTAGTATAGAAAAAACATCTTTGGGTGGTCGTACAATGGTGTGGAGAGAGATATATTCTGCATTATGGCTGGTATTTTGGGAACTGGAGGAGGCACTGATCTCATCCTCTTGGTAAAATGGGAAGAGGGAGGAACAGAGTGGTGAGTAATTAGAAAGGGCTGAGAGCTGGAAGAAGACAGGAGGTGTGAGAAGGTATGACAATCGAGAAAGTTAGGATGGAAACGGAAAATAGTGAAAGTGTGAGGGAGCTCAATGGCCGGGCCTGTCATGCAGGGGAATTTTCTATTATATCACTCTTGTAAATAAGGTTATTTCTGTAACAGTTTGACTGTTGACTGTCAGTTTCAGTGACAGTTCGCTTAGTTAAACCATAAATCCACTGTTATGGGAGGGAACATCTCATGTTATGTAAACACCGGATGAAAGAGCTGATTACCTGGACACAGCTTATCAGTTTGAAAAAGGAGACCACAGAGAGAGAGAACCCAGACCAGCATCCTGATCAGGCAACCAGGAGCAGAGCAAACACAGGATGTGGTGGCACTCACCAGGCTTGGTTTCCACAGAGGGTGCTTTAGAAAACACTGACATGACAGTAGACAAACAACGTTCACATCCCCCCAAAAAAAAGCACAACGGCACACAGCCACAGCAATACAGACATACAGAAAAAAAGCACAAAAGCAACAACAAAAAACGAGCAGGTTAAACAAAGCAGGGCATTAATAACATAGGGAGTCAGGGGGGATAAAAATGTTAAAAGCACAAAGCAAGATAGATATTATTTACAACAACCACAATCAAGACACAGACTGACACTGGCAGGTATGAATCTCTCTCTTTCTCTCTCTCTCTCTCTCTCTCTCTCTCTCTCTCTCTCTCTCTCTCTCTCTCTCTCTCTCTCTCTCTCTCTCTCTCTCTCTCTCTCTCTCTCTCTCTCTCACTCTTCCGCTTGCTGCCCCTCGTTCTCTCTCCACTTCTCACTCTCTTCCTCATATGCTCCTTCTTCCTCCTGATCCCTCCACCCTTCTCTCCCCTCCTGATCCCTCCACCCTTCTCTCTTCTCCTCCTCCTAGTTTTTTATGTAATACAGTATTATGGCTGTTTACTAATGTTTACTATTTTACCATCCAGTAAATGAATAAAGCATTTGACCTTTTGGGACGTCATGGTCTCCTCCAGGGCCGGCCCAAGCCTTTATTGGGCCTTAAGCAGAATTTATTTGGGGGGGCCCTCCGAATTTGTGTAATTACCATTAACATAATATATATAATTTTTTAATTAAGCTGTAATTTCATGTGCTCTTGGGGGCCCTCTGGTGGCCACAGGGCCCTAAGCAGCCTCATAGTTTGCTTATGCCTTTGGCTGACTCTGGTCTCCTCCCTTTCCAGTCTAATGACCTCTCAATGAAACAGGATCTTTGAAGCTCCCAGTTATCCTGGAGCCAAGATGTAGGCTAATGGGCTACACAGGGTAGCCAGTTATCAGTCGTCAGCAGCCTCAAATGGCTTCTAAAGCTGCTGTGGGATGTGGTGTCAAACGCACACAGTCTGGGTTCCCCAGAGTCCCTGGGTCCCTGATGAGTGGAGACATCCATGGACGTCATGGTAGTGTGTGTGTGTCGGGGGGTGGGGGGCTGGGTGGTATG
This sequence comes from Osmerus eperlanus, assembly GCF_963692335.1. Taxonomy (NCBI): domain Eukaryota; kingdom Metazoa; phylum Chordata; class Actinopteri; order Osmeriformes; family Osmeridae; genus Osmerus; species Osmerus eperlanus. The sequence goes on from NC_085028.1 coordinate 7,770,826, forward strand.
GGTGTATGTGTGTCCATGCGTTAGTACCACTGCTGAATCACCTACACACACACACATAAACACATGAGCATGGCACCTACTTACGATTGTTGAGCAGGGCCCGGGTGTTTAGGCTCCTGGTGCGTCATGAGAGTTTATGATCCATGATGTAGCACCTCTGCTCACTCAGACCTATCCCAGTACATCAGCTATCTAAATCACCTGGAGGTGCTATTGGCTCATTTACATCCCTTTTCTCCAGCTGAAGGCCTCATTGGTCAGTAAACATCACCCCAGGGATATCCCCCTCTGTTAATGAGATGGTGAGAATAACTCACATGGACACACACGTGTGAGCTATTAAAGAGAAATGTGTTGGACTTCATTTCTAGACAATTTACCATAATTTTACTTAAATTACCACCAACTCCCCAACCGTTGCAAACAAAACACAATGGCTGATATGCGTTGAAGATCATCCAAAACACCACACCCAAACCCCCCTAAAAAACAGTTCACCAGTCAGTTGGTGTCACAGAATCATACACTCTCCGGCCCTTCTTCTCTCTGCCCTGTCTGTCTGTATCTGTCTCTCTCTCTGTGGTGTATCCTTCCCAGGCCCTAGCAACAGGGGAAACATTGACTGGTCTCCACTACAACAAGCCCTGGGGGAAGGCCATCCACTGAGGTTATGTTTGTTGAATCTATCACAGGAGAATCAGTTGATGAAGAGGTGGATGGGGGGGGGGGGGGGGTTAATGAAGGGAAGAAGAAAATACTGATCTCCCTCTCTCTCTCCACTCTATTTCTCTTAATCCATATGCAACCGATTCAAGCGGTGTTTGTGAAAGGTGGTCGTTGTGCGCCTGACTCAGGGGACCCTTTGTTCAACCAAAGTGGGGCAAGAAAGGGAGGAAGATATTCTGACAAGCATCGTGACGACACCTGTTACACGTATACCCACCTCACACACACATATCACATCCAAATTTAACCACCCCCCATCCCCCTCTTTCTCAGATTGCCGGGTTTGTCAATGCAGTACACCTGGTAGGGGATGACCAGGAAAACCTGCTGGCGTTCCGTTTCCAGGCGCTCAACCCCATCGTGGACCCCTGGGTCTTCATCATCTTCCGCAAGTCCGTGTTCCGCCACCTGCGCTCCCTGCTGCGCTGCCGCTTCACTGGGGGGGCGGTGAAGAGCACGGCGGCTCACTGCGCCCTCACCTCAGAACCCCAGGCCATCCCACCCCCCTCCAGCCCGTAACCCTACTCTAACCTGCCTCCCTGACAGACGGGCCAGACCCTAAGAGAGGACAGGAAAAGGACAGGATTGTACAGGATTGAACGGGACAGCATTGGTTAGGACCGGACAGGACAGATATGACATTGTTAGTTTCGGACACGGCAAAAGATGGAAGAAGCATCAGACACTGGATGGATTGATGAAGAGCAGAGCAAAGCCACTACGTCTGGCCAGAGAAGGAACTACATGATCACCCAGCTCTTACTGTGGGACTATCAGTGTCCTGTCCTGTCTACACCAAAGCAAAATGACCCTTGTTGTAAGTGCACTGGACCTCTGCTATTATACAGACATTAGAGTACTGAGTTACATATAAGAACATGTGAGTTGTTTTACCTGCTTCAGGACCGTTTAAACAATGTATTCAAAATGTATATGACCCATTATCTTATTACAACCCGACGGGCATTCACATTATGCAGAGGCTCAGCACGGGGATCCCAGGCTTTGCAACGCTGTGCTGGTACTGATTCAATGCTCTGTGTGGGTGTTGACAAAGTAGGAAGCTACGTGCAGCTACTGCCAATCCCGACCTTCGTTATTACCGCCGCACTGCTCCATATGTGAATGCCCGATTACATGAATGAACATAACTTCGACCCGAACAGAGGCTGAACTGGCCTGAACTGCAGATGAAAAGTTTCTGTCATGAGAACCTGCAGTGTTATGGACTATGAACCCCTGTGTCACAGGGTTTGACGTGCATGGTAATCACCGCCATAATCATAATTGCTTCCTGTTCAGAGGAAGTTAACCAGGAAATGCAACAACATTGCACTGGGTCCCTGTCATGGTCACTAGGGCCTACATACCAGGGGACTGATTGTATTTCTATATCTCTCTGTCATTCTCTCTCTCTCTTTCTCTGAGCTCATTAAGCAGATTCCACCTGTATTTGATATGACTGAAATTCAATCTTCTACAGCATTTCTGCCCCAAGTCCTCCTGTGTTTGTGTCTGTGTGTGCATGAAAATGCGTTCATGTCGCTGCATGTTGAGGGAGAAGATCAATGAATGTCATTGTATCCATAGAGGACCACCATTACGGCGCATGTGACGTCGGCTCCCACTCAGATGTCTTCAGTCCAGCTCCAACATACAGACCTGTACAGACAATGTTCAAAGACCTCTCCTCCACTCTCTCACTCACCTCATCACCTGCTAGAGCATTTCATTTAGCTGCCAGGGTAGGAAAGATAGAGTCTTACAAAAGGACCTGACGTTATTATGCATGCATATCTGTGTGTGTGCGTGCGTGTGCGCATGTGTTGCTTTGTATGAATGCGTCCGTGTACTCTGTGTGTGTGTGTGCGTGCGTGTGTGCGTGTGATGTTTCTGTTTGACGTTTTAAGGTACCTAAATAAATCTTGCTAGATATTTTAGCTACCTTTGTGTGTACAGAATTTATGCCCTATAAAAAGTCATCATAATGTGTGTGTGTGTCTGTGGCTCACAGTACTGTTTATAGATAAGTGCTGTGGCATGCACTGTGGCTTAGTTTCGTGTGTTAGTGTCTGAGTGTGTTTTGTGGCATGTGCTCCAATGGTAGCAAGTCATGTGTTGATGTTTTTTCCTGTTGTCTTCTTTTCCTGCCTTGCATAGCTGTCCTCAATTGCCAGTTTTTGCATTCTTGCACTTTTGGTTCAACTGTGAGTATACAAAATTTGATTTTGCAGTATTGACATCCTTTTAAAAAAAGAAAATGCTAAGTCATAAATAAATGTTGTGTATAAAATCCTGTACTGATATGGTTAGATGTAAACTGATGTATGAGGTAAAATATATAATAAATTGATACAACTCTCCGGTAAACCTGTATGATATTATATAAATAGCCTGTCGTAGATATATATAACTTAGATCAAATCACCGAAATGTTATTTTCCTGGCTGCACTACGTTCAACTTTCAAAGTAGTGAAATCGATCTGGATATGGTTTTGTGTTCAGCCAACCTGCTTTCCCTAATCTTATAAACCACTTTCACTTGCTTCTGCCCTGCTATGTCGGAGGTTAAAATACCACGGCATCCACCGTAGATAATAATGTCCATGCCTGCTGTGTCAGCGTATCATAACCCCTCCCAGGTGGGAGTATCGGCTTCATGGGGCGCTCGAAGAGAGGATCGTAGACTGTAATCAAGGCCCCAACCCCGCCAAACAGTCTCCTGACTTGACCAGTCTTTACCGGAAAACCGTTAAATGAGCTGTGAGAACATTAGCCTCTCCGGGAGCAGCGTTGAGGATGCTACTGGAGCTGGAGGCAGTGTTGGGCCTGATGTACTCGACAGGCAATGTGTGGGATGTTAAATAGAATGACACACTCCCAAAATCTAATTATGAACGTTGGAATCTCTGTCTGTGTGTGTGTCTATATTTTCTGGGAAGCTACACGGAACAGAGAATCAGAACACGGCTTCTCCCGAGTTCTCCCCTCCGTCACCCCACTGATACCCCCTCTACAGTATTTCTGTCTCTCATTATTTTTGTCAGGCAGACATTGTTCAAAGAATATACACTTTCCTGAACTTATAACAATTCTGTTTCAGAAAAAAAACTGGGGGTTTTCTCATGCAGAATAAGTCAGTACAAATGGGGTAAGTTGACAGTCAGTGTGCCCCTAACAACTGTTGCAGCAATTGGACATGTACTTGAGACCTTTAGCTCGAGGGAATTTCATTAATTGGAGAGCAGGGGCACATCTAGCTGTAGGCTCACATTACACTAATAGAGGAAGTAGTACATAAATCTACCATCATTTGTTGTATAACAAATGCAATATCATAAACAAAGGTATTGTCGTAACTTGGGCATATTGTATTACTACATTTCAAGAATACATGTGTACATTACAATGTATTGTCAGAGATTTCCATATCTGGCTTGCTTGCATCATTGACTGTGATGGATCTGCATCTCTGTTGGGGAGTTAAGAAGTGTATCTAGTGGCCTTGGAACTGGCTCTGTTGGACAATTATATAAATAGCCTGTCGTAGATATATATAACTGCATATATATAACCATCTGCAAGATTTTGTTTTATTTGCTCTGGCAAATGGGTCTGGCCACCCTCCCATTCAAACAGATTTCCATTCGGCCTGGATATTGCTGGGCCAATCACAATCGTTTATTTAATAATGAGCCGGTTTGAAACAATGACTGGATATAGTTGTTGGGGCATTTTCGTAAACAACCAAGATGACTTTTCATTGCTCTGATTGGTTGTTTCCATCCAATTCTATCCAATCACGTCCAGAGGCATTTTGGTCTGCGCCAGATGATAAAGCCCCTTGAAAATAAAAAACAAACTAAGAGGTTCCAGACTAATATGCTTTTGCAAACACCAGCACTGTAATTAAATTAAATTACAAGGCTGGAAACAGAGATAGAACAGGGAGGGACCAACTTGGATATCCTACAGTATTAGAGCCGTGGTGAGTTATTAGAGAACACGAGATGAAGACAGATGGTTTATCTGTTTACGCTGCTGTTTCTTAACTTCTCACTTGTCCTGCTTGTCTCCTTTCTCGCTCCTCCTCCCTTCTTTCTAGGTGTGACATGCAGAATCCTTTTGCAGTGATGAATCCCTATTAGGGTTAGGGTTATAGTATGTGTCTGTTGACTTTCTTTATCCACAGCTAACGCAGTGTGCCTGGTCCCTAACTTGTCTTCCTCCTCTCAGGATGATCTCACCTCTCAAACTTAAGACTTCACATCTCTCCCTCGGCAGACATATTTGACCCTATGTTGGGGCTTTTCCATTTACGTTATGTAGCTGTTGAGTGGTGAGACAGAGTGCTCCTAACATAGTGGAAGCGGAAGCCTCTCAAGCTATTGATATATTGGCAGAACAGTGAACATAAGTGGAAACTAAACTATTTATGGTCCAAAAGAAAATGTATTGTTGCGTTATTACATTGGGGAACCCCTACTCAATCTATTGTATTGATCTGGCTCTGTTGGACAAGTAAAAATAGGCTAAAATGTTCACCTAATACAATTTTGAAAGAAAACTATTAATTTTCAAAGAATCATGATCCTGTATTCATTTAATACAGGTCAAAGGCTTTTTCGAGTGTCTACCACATGATGAAATTGACCTTATGATGGTTCCTTCACCACAAGAACATCACTGTTTTCCACACGTTTTAGACTTAAGCTTAAGCTTTTACTGGAGGTGGACAGAATCCATACATTTGACATGTCCATGTGTTTTGGGACCCACAAAGCCAAAAAGAAGCCCGAAATCTTAGTCAGACCCAGCTCACCAAAGATAATGGACAAAACTGAGATTTCCCACTCCAGATCATATACAGAACAATATGTCACTTCCTGGTTATCGCTCTTCCTAATGGGTTATTAATGACCAATCACAGGTCAGAGATATGAATCTTCCAAAGGGGAGCAAGCATCTTTTTTCTCTAACTCTGAGCTATGTCAATCATTGTGGGAAGACTGAAAGATGAACTTTAGGCTGACAAAGGGTGTAAATGTGGAGCTTACAGACATATTTATCATATCCATTATGTATAACTAATATACCGGTTCCTGGTAATCAGTTCAGATTTTGGAAGAATGGATTCAGTATTTACAAACATCTAAGATGGCATTCAATTTGACCGAGTTACCACTACAGGTTTGCACTACTGAGATTGCCCTATCTCTGTTCTCATACCATGTCATCTGAATCAAGTGCACTCAAAGTATGTCCACTTGCATCGACGGTCTGTCTTTGAGAAAAGTCTGAAAGAGCCTTTACTGTAACTGTGTAACTGGCAAACGTCAAAACTGACAAGCTTGTGAGCTCACGCACAAGCTAGTTCATCTGTACCAAAGACCAAACATAAGAGCAGTGACGGTGGTCTGGAGACATAAGAGTTAGAAAGACAGATGGAAAGAGAGACAAACTCCACAACCTAGCATAAGGAGTCCCATTCCGCTATCGTCTGGCTAGCTGTCGACGGCCGTCATAGAGTTACAACATTTTGGATACAATAAATATAGAACCTGTTATGTCGCAGCATTGTACTTTAGTATGTAGATACACACCTATATAAAAACATTCCGGCTTAAAATCTAATTGTGAAATGTTATTTTCTCATTTTGTCTATAATATAGTGTTTATTGTGATTATTACCAATTGGGGTGACCAATTGGGGTAACTTTCAAATGGCAGTGGTCCTCTTCAGTCCTTCACACTTACAATGATGTGGGGATAATTGAGTTCCGTCCTGAATCCTATAGATTAATGTTTTTAATTCTCTAACAACCTCTGCAGTAGAAGGTCACACCAGACACCTGTTCAGGACAGAAATGTGGCTCCTGATGACATTAAAGGTGGCCTTCAGGGTGAAATAAATCACCTTTACTGCACATCATAACTGTATATAAAGGCAGGGAACATTGGTTTATAATTTGTACGTCCTGCTTTCTCTCTCACACACACACGTTCTACGGGAAGGTCTGTCATCGTCCTTACCTGTTGTCACTGTGCCATAATGGCATTCTGGGTAAGCTGAAAAACAAATTTGTACAGCAAGGGGGGGGGGGGGGTTGGAGGGGGTGGAACGGTTGCTGACAGAATAGGGTTGAGGACTTGAGGAACTGTCTCTACCTTGTATTCTATTACCAGCCACGCGCATCATAGAAAACAAAGGTCTTATTCACGCTCATGCCAGATCCCTTCCTTAGCAGTCAAACGTACACACGCATTATACAATTTTCTTGTTGCGCACACTCTCTATGTCTCCTGCCCACACTGATAGGAAGACTGTGAAAAAATCTATTGGCTCTAGTTCTCTCTGCTCTTCTCTCCTCCTCCTTTATATCATCTTTCTTTTCTTCTGTCTCCTTTCTTCTCCGTTCTTCTCTCATATTATATTTCTCTCCTCGCCTCACTGTTTGTGCTTCACCCCATGCTCCTTCTCACACAACTGCATGAACATGAGGTCATGATTTACATTGATAACTATCAGAAGAGTGTTATTTGTTATGAAGTGAATCGGGTGATTTAGTCATTAGGTTGTTCAAGGGACAGAAATCCAACGAAGTGGTCATAAGCCTTTATAAGATGTATATATGTGTAGATCAGGCTCTTATCTTTTGGGCCACTTTCTAAGGTTCATCCTTTTGGTAAGACCCTAGAATGTATTAAGATTCTACAAACTTACAACATGCTTGACCTTTTCGGACCTATCATACGGACAGGGTTTTCAAAATAGATTGAAAACAGGGCCAGGATCAACAGGGTGAAAGTCGTGCACAACAATAGAATGGGGAACAAGGGAACCACCAAGTGAACCACCAAGGGAACCACCAAGGGAACTACCAAGGGAACTATGACTACTGGCACACAAATACCCCAGACACAATAACCTGAAGCACTGTGGTGTGTGTTCTGTAGGAACTGGGGTCTGTGTGTATAGTAAATAATGGTGTGAGCACAGTAGGCACTAGTGTGAATTGTCAGAACAAATCCCTGGTCAGCTGTTAGAGATGATCAGCATACATGAAGCCCTCATGTGAGTAAGGGATTAGGTAACATGGCAGAGTTGCACAACTTGGAGAGGAACCACACACACACATACTGCACATACCAACGAGATCTTGAAATAATCTACTTCTACTGTGTAAACAGCCTAATTTTAAATGTTGATTAAATGCCTGTGTGTGGGGGGAGGGTGGAAGGGCGACTAATGAGCCCAGTGACTTTTTCCGTTTTCCGTTTTGTATTTACTCTGCCATTCTTTAGAACTGTGTGTGGCCCTATCCATGAGGTAACGTGTGAGGAGGTCTCTCTCCTGTGTGTGTGTGTGTGTGTGTGTGTGTGTGTGTGTGTGTGTGTGTGTGTGTGTGTGTGTGTGTGTGTGTGTGTGTGTGTGTGTGTGTGTGTGTGTGTGTGTAAAAGGGATCAGGTCTGCTACCAAACAGGGTTATGGTGACTTAGCTACTCACAGTGACAAAATTATTCCACGGTGCCCATCTCTGTAATCTCACAGATATGTAATCTAGTCAAAGATGAGTATGCATGACACAAGACAGTTGGACTTGACTGGTCTTGGCCATTTTTTGTAGTACAATTCAGTGGTGCCACCTATTGTCTGAAAAGTGAAATTACACACCAAGAATACTGCACTAAAGGCACGGTATAAACTTCAAACAAGGCAAATCTTCATATAATTTCAAATAGACAGATAACATGTCACATATTACTTCATATAGTATTTACATATTTTAACCCATGTCTACGGTATACTCATCCCCTCCCACTGTCTCACACTCCCCCATTTTAATTTGTCTCTCTGTAAGCAACATCATTCTCACCCAATCTGTTTGAGAAGTGCTGGGTTACACAACCAGGGACGTGGCATTGTGATGTCACATGTGCTCGTCCCAGGGTGTGGAGAGCTGGTTGTCCTGCTGACTGCCCAACAGGTCCACCTGAGCTGCTTTCTACACACACGATTAGTCCCACCCACATACCACCCAATCACATCTAGCCCAGGTAAACCTAACCCCATTGGCTGGCTTCCCTGTCAGTCAAATCAAATCAACATTTATTTGTATAGCCCTTTTTACACGCAAGCATGTCACAGAGGGCTTCACATACACCCATAGAACTGCCCCTCAACCAACCTAAACCCTCAGGGAAGACAAGGAAAAACTCCCAGAAAAACTCACTACAGGAGAAAAAATGGAAGAAACCTTGGGAGGAGCAATTCAGTGAGGGATACCCTCCTCCAGTAAATGGGGTTAGGTGAGCAAGGCTCAGTGTAGCGGGTGTTTAGTAAGGTGCGGGAGGTGGGGCTGGCAGGGTTGAGAGGTCGCGACCCTGACTGACCTGGATTAAGATGGGCTTCTGTCACTATCCCATGAGGATCCAGATTTAGCCTGGGAGTGACAGAGATCTTCTTAGGGAGTCCTGGGTGACCTGCCATGCTCTGAGCCTATCCTGGACCTTAGAATGGTCCTGCACTACCCTGGCCAATGGCCATGAGTCGATCCTAAACAGCCACCAGTCTGGCCCTGTCCTGGGATAGCCAGGAAGAGAGTCAGACAGGACCATTACAGTTTTTCTCGATTGGATACACACATTTTCTGAAAACATGCCTCATACTCTCAGGACTCTACACACAAATAAAAAAAACACACACAATGGGCAAACCCCTCAATTCTCCTGAAAAATGAAACTTTACATTCAAAACAATGTTATTTCTTCTCTAAATGGTATTCTGTTTTCAAATGACACACACAAACCATCATATGAATTGACATTTATAAGAACCAGTTGAACACTGATGTGCTCAATGTAAAACACTATGATGAATGGAAAACACTTCTTCTCCATTCATCATAATGACTTAGGCCTTTTTTTCAGTGTTACACTTACTACAGACAGTACATACATAAGTGTGTTGTAATATATTTGAGGATTTTGTTTTTATACTCAGAACACACAAATACACGGTAACAAATATATATATTTTTTCCCACAAAAACAATGTACAGTGTACACCCCAACCAACACAAAGTTGCACATACAGTGGTCTACATACAAAACAACAGAAGAATTTACTGTATACAGTTATATTACAGTTGTTCTCAATTGTTTACACACAAATAGTGGTACTTGAGACACAATGACCACAACATGTAACTCATGCACCAACCCCATGAACCAATTCTGCTAAACTACAAGCACAATTCCTGCTTTACACTCAAATTGCAGTTCTAAAACACATTTTTTTCAAAACACTACACACAATTCTCTGCATTTGGCACAATTTTCATGAAGAAAATCTTTTGTTTTCACAAGGAACACACTGCCATTCAAATACGCACACTGACTCATCGCATGAACAAACACCTGTCACACAGTTTTACAATTAGCAATCAGAGCTTTAGCATAAAAGGGCAACAGGTGACTTCTTCTGTTTTTGAGCAATGGATGCCAACATTGGAAACAGAGGCAGAGGCAGAGGAGTGAGAGTAAGAGGAGGAGGACGGGGAGGACGAGGATGAGGAAGGCCAAGGACCATAATCTCTGATGAGATCCCAGCCGCTTTGGTTGACCATGTGGTCAACCATGGTCTAACAATGAGGGAGGCTGGGCAAAGAGTACAGCCAAATTTGAGCAGGTACACTGTAGCATCCATCATCCGGACTTTCCGAAATGAGAATAGGTAAGAAATCTACTCTCACTACAAAATTGCAGTAGGCCTACTGCATATCAATACAGTACTCAATGAGTACAGTAGTACAGTATTGCCTGTGGACTGTTCTGTAGGACTGTAAAAATAAAGTATGTTTCAAGTATTTGGAAAATGTATTCCTACTTTGTATTCCTACACAGTATTTACAGTATTTTACTATTGGTTTGGCAGAACTGAAAGATTACCAACACAAGGTGGTCGGGAACGTCTTCTGTCTCCTGAACAAGAAACTGAAATCATGAACATGGTCCTAGAAAATAACGCCATAACATTACGGCAAATACAAAGAAAAATTGTAATAATGTAACTGTATACACTATACAGTAAATTATTCTGTTGTTTTGTATGTAGACCACTGTATGTGCAACTTTGTGTTGGTTGGGATGTACACTGTGTACATTGTTTTTCTGGGAAAAATACGTAAAATGTATTTGTTACAGTGTATTTCTGTGTTCTGAGTATAAAAACAATATTCTCAAATATTTTACAACACACTTATGTATGTACTGGCTGTAGTAAGTGTAACACTGAACAAAAAAAGGCCTAACTCACTATGATGAGGAGTCAGGTGGCATAGGGAGTCAGGTGGCTGAGCGGTGAGGGAATCGGGCTAGTAATCCGAAGGTTGCCAGTTCGATTCCCGGTCATGCCAACTGACGTTGTGTCCTTGGGCAAGGCACCTCACCCTACTTGCCTCGGGGGAATGTCCCTGTACTTACTGTAAGTCGCTCTGGATAAGAGCGTCTGCTAAATGTAAATGATGAATGAATAAGAAGTGTTTTCCATTCATCATAGTGTTTTACATTGAGCACATCAGTGTTAAAATGGTTCTTATAAATGTATATTCATATGATGGTTTGTGTTTGTCATTTGAAAACAAAATACCATTTTGAGATTACAGTTTTTATCGATTGCTCACACATTTTTTGAAAGCCTACCCCGATTTCTCAAAACTCTAAACACAAACCCCAAAACCACTCACACAAAATTCAAAACACTTCATAACTCCTGCAAAATGCTACTTTGGTTTCAAAACAATGTTATGTCACCTCAAAATGGTATTTTGATTTCAAACAACAAACACAGACTATTATTTGAGTAGACTTTTCAAGCATCGATTGAACACTGATGTACTCAAGTGAAAACACTACGATGAATGGGAAAACACCATGTATGAAGGAATTTGTAACATGTTTAACTACATGCTCTTATGGTTCTTCCCATTGGCACTTATTAGCTTTTCACAATGTATGCTTCATGTTTGGCTACCCGCAAAGTTTTGGGGCTATCTCGTTGTTATCAGTGACGTAGGCACATTTTTTAAAGATCTCTCTTGGAAGTCACTTTGGATAAAAGCGTCTGCTAAATGAATAAATGTAAATGTAAAGATTGATGTCTCCTGTGAGATGATGGGTCTAATGGTTAGTGTCTTGCCTTCTGAGATGTTTCTCTAGAACAAACAATAAGAACCACTTTTAAAGTCTGCTGAATTTATTGATTCATGAGAAACACAACACATATTTTCAGCTACTTTCAGAAGTTTACAGTCCCTAAGTCGCTCTTTCAAATCACTCAATCAAGGGTAAAACCTGTCGAAAGCTTACGAGAAGCTAACCAGTGCAGAACCTTCACTAACAATGCTGTGAAACCAAGTACAACCATGCCTTTAAAGACCCAGTTTAACTTGAGTCCTTTTAATATCCTTCTGTGTTCTATGGAAACCCTCACCTGACAGATTAAGCCAATATCAATGTGAAAATGTTGTATATACTGTTAGCAAGCAGTGGGAACTCAGACTATGGGTGAAACCACTGACCACAGGGATACTGATACACAATACTTTGACAGATAGACTGTTTCAGCTGCAAAAACATTTGGTATCTTTTTCTTTACAGTCTTTAAATACATTGTTAACTTATATTTGCAGTTTAGTGTAAGTAAAGTGTATGTCGATAATATATACATATATATGTATATAGATTTCATTTACTACAAGTTGTCTTGCAAGACTGTTGAGGCTTTTACAGTTTTATGGCACATCTCAAAACATTATAGGTCCTACTACAGAATAGCCACAATAAGTAAAGCAAAATTTTGCACTAACACTAATAATATTATTTGTGAACAAACGTAACTTATACATTTAATATCGGATGACATACCATTAAAAAGCACTGACATTTATGTTATATACTGGTATTAGGTATATCTGTTGAAAGCAGATTAAATATCTTTAGAGCGATGCTCTCAGGGTAACCATAAATGGTCTCCTCAAACTGAACTGTCTACTTGCTTCTTCCTGGGTGTGAGCTGCTTTCAAAATAAAAGTCCCCGAACACGACAAGCCGCCCCAGGGGGAAAAACAAGCAAAGACAAGACAACAATTTCATTATCAACACCTCCTTCCCCCTCACACACACCGCAGACACATCGCTCCAGGATGGTACAATGTTTTTCCAAGCACCAGAAAGGAATCAACCACAAGATACACTCCTCACCCCAGGATCCAACACCCTCAGTGACAAATATTTTACAAATACATAAGTTTCTATAGTTATGTATATATCTCCAGTGTCTACAGAGCCTCATTCCTCCCCTGGGATCACAGCCCTCTCCTGGTGAATACAGATTGCCACAGAAGGTGTACATGCAAGTGGGACTTTTAACCCAAGTCCAAAATCAGCACGGTTTGTTGCGTGCGAGTGGCAATGTCAGATTGGTATTAAGGGCTGTGGAAACCCGTTGGAGCAGTTATCTTCTCTAAGCAGGGCAAAAGGAGACAGCACCCTCTCGTTCGTGGAGGACCGTGGTCACTGTCTCAACGATGGTGCTCTTCCCTCAAACTTCTGTCAGGATCTGATGAGTGAGATTGGACCAGGGTCCCAGTCTGGATGGATGCGCCGCTTACAGCTTGATCCAGAAACTTCTCTAGAACTTCACCACATGATGTGGTTGTTCTATAAATAGACGACTCTGAACTGTGGTGCGATAGTTTCTCCAATTCACGTTCACAGAATTTTTTGGTTGTTCGTTTTTAAATATTTCTGGGGAGTGCATTTTCTTGGTTTCCATTCTTCAGTGGTTTGGTTGTTTAGATTTTAGTTTTCTTCTTAAAAGACAAGAGTGATCTTAGGAGGACAAGCAGTGTAATAGAGAAAGGTGTGAGAGCACACACTGCAGATTCACTTGGCCGTCATCATTTGGACAAACTCTGCAGGGAGGAACACAACAGTTTCAGTCAGCTCCACAACCAACCACAAAGCATGATAGGTACACAGTGACATTATCCAAGAGGATTCAATTGAAATAGTGAATTACAGAGACAGTAAGGAGGAAGAGGAGGTGTGTGTGTGTGTGTGTAGGGAGGGGGGGGGGCAGGAAGCAGCTCACCCTCATAGTTGACCTGTCCGTCTCCATCGATGTCGGCCTCTCTGATCATCTCGTCCACCTCCTCGTCTGTCAGCTTCTCCCCCAGGTTGGTCATCACGTGCCTTAGCTCTGCCGCGCTGATGTAACCATTACCATCCTGGAAAGGGCAAGGGGTGCGGGGGGTCAGTTCATGTCCAGCCAGCCCAAAATAAATCAGGATTTCAACATCTACAGTGGTTCCCTGTGGTTGAGCCAAACACTACAGCCACCCGCCAGACCAGACTACAGAGCCGTCACATCCACCCAGCCACCCAGCACCCCCTTCCTGGCTTCATCAGAGAAGAACTTCTGTGTCCCAAACAGACCTACCTTGTCAAAGACCCTGAAGGCTTCCCGAATTTCTTCCTCACTGTCAGTGTCCTTCATCTTCCTCGCCATCATGGTCAGGAACTCTGGGAAGTCGATCGTTCCATTTCCTGGAGACAAACAGGAGTGTTGGTTAGGACACGAGCCAGTCCAAAATAACTACACTGAGACTGACAGTGTAGAGAGGGGAACTGAAGTGTACTCTGGTTATGGTGACAAACACGTCCAGTCAACAGGGTTAGTTTGTGTGCGTTAGGGTTAGCGTTCGACATGTATAATTTATCTTGTACAATATCAATAAGATAAATATCAGATTGGCTCACGGAGCAGATAATGAACACACACACGCACTCACCATCAGCATCCACCTCGTTGATCATGTCCTGCAGCTCGGCCTCTGTGGGGTTCTGACCCAGTGACCTCATGACTGTGCCCAGCTCCTTGGTGGTGATGGTGCCGTCCCCATCCTTATCAAACAGGGAGAACGCCTCCTTGAACTCTGCGCGCACACGCACACACAATACAATGGGACATATATCAGAGAATTGTGACGTTATGGTATCACATATATTAAAAGGTTCACCATTGCTTAGGCTTGATCCTAGAAACACAAAGGGTTGCATTGTTTTCATAAAACTAGCCTAGAAAGTCTTCATATCACAAAGGGGGCAAATTCCAAGTCACCCTTAGTAACTGGCAGTGGTGGAGAGAAGAGATCTGTGATTGGATAAGTTTCGATCTGGGTTCAAGGTCTGGACTCACCAGCAATCTGCTCCTCGGTCAGTTGGTCAGCCTGGGGGAGGAGAAGGTCAGTTAAGCACCTTTTACACAGCCTGTTCAAGGCATGAATGTCACACATTTATACGCCCTCCCTGTTCTGTATAAAAGGTACAAACATGGAATGTGGGGGGGTCATTGTTGCACCGGCATAATTATAGTTGAGCACAGAGCCTAATCGACAGGAAGAGTGGGAACAGCGGGACCACACACACACTAGACGCTGATGTTGTGCCTCTGATTCCAAAACGCCGGCATTATGCTGCCTTGGTTTGAGTCAGTGATCCCAAAGAAATAAAGTCACCATCAACTCTGGGATCTCTGTTTAAAAAGAGCATTAGTCAACAGCAAAAGGCAGTTGTTGCTAGATACTAATGAGGGCTCTCCAGCCCAGGTTAGACTTAATCCAGTTCTAATTATGTCCACCTGTCTGATGTGTGTATCCCTATGAGTCTCTGTGTGTGGATTAATTTGTGTGTGGGGTCAATTCTCTGCATTACCAGCGAGGTCTTATCAGTCCTGTCTGAGTCCATCCACAGTGTCACTCTCTGGGCCGAGGATGTGTGATGAGGGACAGGTATTAATACTCAGACACAGCCTGAAATACCCACCACGACTATTATTAGGGAGGCATGAACAGGGTCGCAAATGTAGCACACTCAGTTTAATCATCACCACTTAGTCCCTCTCCCAATTCTGCCAGTGTGTGTGTGTTCTGTGTGTAGATGTAACGGAGTAGAATATTATCTTTGTTGAATTATTAAGTAATCTACGCCATTCTAGCGGTACGTTGGTTTGGTGTGACTTAGTGGGATTCGCGTTGAATTTCCCCAAACTGACTTTGAATGATACTTGGCAAGTCATACACACTGTGAGAATCTGGAAAAACTATGATTTATTGCATGTACAGATATTTATTTTGAGGTTGATGGTCTGTCGCCCCTAAAATTATATTTTATAGACTTGCACAGAAGCACGTTTTAATGTTGAACTAGTATGTTAACATGTAAGTTATCTAGACTATGGTTTCCTGACACAATTGCAGTAACACATCATTCGACCGTGTCATACTTTGTTCCAGCAGTAAAGAAACCTGTGGTCCATCTGGTTGTCCGTGACTTGTGGAAGCAACAGCAGGGTGGAGTTCTGGTAGTGACATGTCACACGCATCTGCTTGTGTCTATTCATGAGTGTCTTGTGTACTATGATGGGCATGACCTTGCTATCTTATGAGATAATGAAGGTATTGTAATCATGAAGAGGAGAGTTGAGCTGAAAAAAGTCCAGAAGAGGGGAAGGATGCCATATGCAGATGAGAGGAGGAACAGAGGAAAGAAAGGATGCCATATGCAGATGAGAGGAGGAACAGAGGAGAGAAAGGATGCAATATGAGGAGGACAGGATGAGAGGAAGGCCGGCTGATGGGAAAGCCAGATGAGAGGAAGCAAGGAAAGTACAATGGAAACAAGGGATGCAGGATAGGAGAACAGGAAAGGATGGTGGCAGGATGAGAGGAGAGTAGTGAAGCATGGGTTGCAAGTGCAAACAGACTGCAAAACTATGCCTTCCAAATGGAGGGTAGTGAATGTGTCTAGACCAGGGTTCTCCAATCCTGGTCCTCGAGGGCCCCTGTCCTGCATGTTTTAGATGTTTCACTGCTCCATCATACCTGTTTCAAATGAATGGTTTGTTATCAAGCTCTGTGGAAGCGGGGTAATGACCATTCATTTGAATCAGGTGTGCTGGAGCAGGGAAACATCTAAAACATAGCAGCCCTCGAGGACCAGGATCGGAAAACCCTGGTTTAGGAGTATAAAGCAGCATGTGTCTGAGTATTCCCAGGGGGGCTTCAGTGAAGATGCAGAGTGGCTGCTGACTAAACACACCAGAGCCAAGTGGCCTGTGAGCAGGAACTAGATACCTACTGCAGCAACCTGGGGGCTCACCAGTTTAAATGTTATTGTTGTTTACACTTAAGTTAGAGATATATACTGGACAGCTGCAACCTGTTTTACTTGGCAGATGGCAATATTTTTAAGACATTTGCAAATGCATGTCTAATCCTTAGGTGCAGGCAGAAAACAAACAAACAAGCAAGCATTAATAATACCGATTTTAAAGCCAGTGCTTCACTCGCCTATTTGTCTCCATAAACAGACATTGTGAAGCGAGTGCAAGGCCTTTTTTTAGAGTTTCTGCCCTAATTTGTACCTAAAGCATGCACTGACTGCGGACCTTGGTATCAGCCTACTACTGCACCAGACGTGATTTGGTTCAATGCGGGGAGAAGGAGATTGGGGCGAGGAAGGAGGGGTGGCATCGAAGATCCTTCACAAACAGCAGACTGCGGCTTGACACCGGTGGTGCAATACGCAACAGCCATCAACGCCTAGAGCCTCTGTGTTAAATTAGCGTGGCAACTAAAACTTAAAAAGTAAATTTCTGCAAAGACAAGTGTAGCAACACGTTATGTAACCGCAAGCACGGCAACAAACACTGGCTTGTTGTGCAGAGCTCTTGCGGTTTTCAAATCACGTTACGGGAGTTTGTCGTTGTGGTGGACGCTGGTTTGAGTAAAAGACGTTAGCTTTCATTTTTGTCTGATTAACAGTTTCAAATAAACACGGATAAAGCCAGGGAGCGAGTGCTCGAGTCGAAGCAGGTCGTTATGGCGTATGGTTATTTTTACACAACGTAGCTGTCTCAATGTTATTACCACGCCTGTAACTGTTCACATGCTGGATATAACTAGTTCATTAACGATAATGACGTTTTCGTCGCACTAGATAGCACGCGTGCATCACAATTTCGTTCGTAATCTAGTTAGCTAGAAAAACATACTAATTCGTCTCTCAATCTTTCTGAAACTGAACTAAAACTTACTAATGGACTAGAACAACATTAGCTAAGCTAACTAGACAGCTAGTTTTGTTACACCAGTCGATACGCTATTCCTGATGTTAGCTCGGCTTAGCCAGGACCTAGCTAGAGCTAGCTAGTTAGAGCTATCGAACTAAACTTCTCGACAATACTAGACTACAGTACTAGCCTAGCACTACTATAACTCTAGTACTAGTAGAATC
Organism: Osmerus eperlanus; assembly: GCF_963692335.1. Taxonomy (NCBI): domain Eukaryota; kingdom Metazoa; phylum Chordata; class Actinopteri; order Osmeriformes; family Osmeridae; genus Osmerus; species Osmerus eperlanus. The sequence goes on from NC_085028.1 coordinate 7,788,914, forward strand.
GTAGTGTAGTGTTGGTGCTTTTAGTCGTGGTTTACTACTCACCATTTTCACGTTTAGTCTTCAACAAATTAGTTTTCTGGAATCACCGATAATCAATGTAACAATCGTTACCGACGGCCTGACAGATATATACAGTAATTGTTTCCAGTCGTCAGACCTTGCACTGAAGATGCCCCGTTACCAGCTTACTGCCAGTGAACTACTAGATCACTCCGCGAAATGACATCATTAGACCTGCTGTCAAACTGACAACTGCACACCAACATGCGGCAGAATAGTGCGTCATTATAGCCGACATTGATTGCTGTACTCAATGTACTGGTAGGCCTACTACCCACAAACAGTGGCATATCCAGTATGATATGAAATATATTTCATATCAAATATATAAATTTATTGATTTAGAAATGGAATGTGCTTCAAGTTGCTCAATGTAACGTCGACATATTTTTACCTTTAAATATTTTTTTCTGATCTGTTATCTTTTATGGAAGAAGTAAAAGGGTAAGTATTGCATAATACTGCGCACTTCTACAAAACATAATGTATTATTTATTCTCAATCGCATTTAATAGAATACACATTTACAACAACAAAAAAGTATTTAGGCTACATAGTTCTAGAACTGACTTGACACTAGAAAAGTGGTTTTAACTGATAGAGCGATTATTGAGCATGTATAATCAGTACAATCCAATAATGTCATATTAGAAGAAAAGATGAGACCTAATGCATCTGAACAAAATCCAATTAAAATATCTGAAAGCAGTCAAAGTGTAGTCCATTCATTGCCAAGGTAATCTGCCATGTTGATTGTGTCATGCCCATTAACTTAATATAAATAAAATAAGCTTCATCGTTTGTTATAACCAACAAATGACACACCTTTACTCTCGATAAGAAACCCTTCTTCCATTGAGTTTTAGTGAAATCAAATAGTCATATATCATGAATCATTGAATCCCAGGTGCTTAGCCTGTCAAGGTTTACCTACATAAATCATGTGCTTGCCGTCATAACGGCAGTGGTGACGTTGATGACGTTAGAAGGGGTGCAGAGGATGTGTGCAGAGGATGCATGAGTGACTCAGCCTGCGGAGGGGGAGGTCAGGAAGTTGGTCAGGAAGTTGCCTCAAGTGCTTTTCCTACACTCCCACGGCACACTGTCTCAACCACAGCATTAGCACATAGACATTTAGATGTGGGATGTGGCAAGGAGCCCGCTGTGCGTTGGCCCCAGCTGGGATCAGTCGTCTGGGGATGCCGGGGGTTTGAGTGAGGCTGGGTGTGGTGAACAGAGGGGCAGGGACCACCAGGGCAGAGGAGAACCAGCAGTCCTGAAAAATCCTTCTGAGGTCTGCCAGGACACACACAGCCTCGTAGGAGGAGCAGCTGGCCTAGGGTCCAATTCAGCCCATCCTTGATGATGACGGAGACAGTGTTAAAGAGGGAGTAGGTGCAGCAGACACCCAGCAACATCAGGAGACCGTTGGCCAGCTGGTAGCCCCGGCTGTCCTCGTGGTGCTCCCTCTGCCCGCTCACCAGGTCCCCAAACCCCACCGTGCTGAATGCCACAAAGCAGAAATACAGCGACTCAAAGTAGCTCCACCCTTCCATGGTGGAGTAGAGCGTGGCAGCGCCACAGGCCACCACTAGAGTGGTGGCAAAGAGTATGAGAGTTACATGATACACGGACGGCCTCCATGTGTCTCCATGTGGCCCCTCACTGGTGTCTCTAGTAGCTCCTCCCACAGCCTCTCCATCTTCAGCCTTCTTCGCAGCCTCCAGTGTTGGCCATCCACCTCCGTGAGGCCTGCAGTGAGGTGTCCGTCTGCGGTGGCACCAGTGCATGAGGAGGCCCAGCATGGTGATGACTCGTTCCAGGAAGAGGTTGAAGAAGAGGATGGCGGCTGAGCAGCCAACCAGACCATAAAACACCAGGATGACCTTACCCACGGTGGTGGAGGGGGCTGTCATGCCAAAACCTGGCCAAGGAGAGAGGGAGAGAGGTAAAGGGAGGATAAAGATTAATTCTACAACAGACAAATTCATACTTACTTTCCAACCGCATAAACTGCTGAATCCAACCATTCTATCCACTTATTATAGGTCTGACATTATCTCAAGGAAGGGACTAGGAGGCTTTGATGTTACATGACATGTGAAATTAAAGTAGTTAAGTAGTTAAGACATTCACAGACAGATTGAATAAATAAGCAGATGGCTTGAGACAAATTAGTTTTTTGCAAGTCTATTGGTCAGAAAGTCAAATGACAGATATAGATTTAATAGATCAGGGATAGAATGATGCCAGGGGGCTTTACTGTCAAACAAAAAGTGGAACAGGTCTGTGTTTGATGTGTGAGTAGCTGTCTGTGTATCCAGGAGGCTCGATGCCTGGCTTTACAACGTAATAAATGTGAGCATTCAGGGTTGGTAAATATCTATCATGTTTGGAAAGGAAATTGACTATCTTCCAATGTCAATACCATTAGATTAGCCAGAAGTACAGACCGGCTGTAAAACGATAGCTTGGAAAAATCTGAAAGGTGGTCAAATATATTTTTGGTAAAAACATGGATTTGTGGTTTGTATGAAATAAACTGGATTGGTTTATCCTGGCATGTCAAAGATGATTTTAAAATACTAAGGAGAAATATTTATTTTTCTCAAAGCCTGCACACATGGATAGTCTGACTAAACTCAAACTAGATGGATTGCGTGGGACCATGGTAACCCTCCATTCAATTGCAACCGTCGTCAACAGACTCATGACTCACCTATCGTGGAGACAACCGTGCCCACAAAGTAGAAAGACCCAGCGAAGTCCCAGCGATCTCTACGGGTGTCCATGCGGATGCCCGCTGCGTTGGCCTCCTCGTAGTCTTCCAGCAGGGCTTTCAGGTCCTCCAGGCTGATCCCATGCCCTTGTCCGAAGCCCTCCAGCCTTCCCTCCCAGCACTGCTGGGCAAACAGCTCCCCTGGCCTCTCCAGGGCTGAGAAGATGGCCGCCCCGGCCAGCATGTACAAGGCGATGAGAAACCCCAGCAGGATGAAACGAGATGAGTCTCTGTTCAGGCATACCGAGGGGCATCCATGAGAAGGGTCCTTCATGGTTTCTAGCATAGATGGTGAGATTATCTAAATGACAGACGTTTTTTTCCCAGCCAGCTGTGAAAACCTGTCCTTATTGGCCCACACATACGGATAGAAGATATGAAAGGTATATCTGTACACTCATACCATCTGAGAGGGTCCAAATCATACTGAAGGAGTTGAATTAGTTTAGAGATTGTCTACAATGAGGGAGTCAGGTGGCTGAGCGGTTAGGGAATCGGGCTAGTAATCCGAAGGTTGCCAGTTCGATTCCTTGACGTGCCAAATGACGTTGTGTCCTTGGGCAAGGCACTTCACCCTACTTGCCTCGGGGGGAATGTCCCTGTACTTACTGTAAGTCGCTCTGGATAAGGGTGTCTGCTAAATGACTAAATGTAAAGGTCCTACTCTTCCATTAAATGAGGTTTCCCAGATCCCTGGTCCAGCACAGTTGTCTTCAGTGTACTATCCATCCCACGCTCGCCTACTGTGAAGTCTACATATTTGAGCTTGTTTGTATAGTTTTCATCTGTCGGGTCTTAACAATTAAATTTTCCACTTCTCAGCATGTATACTAATCCATATCTTTACCCTGACCTCAAGAAGTTTTCCATCAGTGTCTGTGGAAGTCAGTGTCTGTCTGTTGGTGTGTTTGCATGTCCATGTGTGCTCGGGTGTTTCTGTGTGTGCGCATGTGTCTGTGCATGTTGGTGTGTAGGTGCATGTGTGCATATGTGTGTGTGTGTAAACCCTCACTTGGCAGCTGTGAACATAATCATTCATCTGATAGCATAGCAAACATCCTACGCAAAAGCAAGCTTTTACAACACAGTTAATAGAGGAGTTGAATCATGACACACACCTAGTTCTGCCTCAGCACAACAAACTGTACGAGCCACAAAGTCATGCCACTTCTGTCACGGGTCACACAGCGTCTGAGCGCCGATCTGCGCCAACAGAATATTAGGATGGCTATACCAGCTGAGCTGTCTCTGACCTTGTTGTGAAGCTTTATTCTTTGTTTTGTTATCGATGGCTGTGTAGCGTTTGCCCTTTGTTCTGTATCTTGTTTATATCTAAGTAAAGTTCTTTCATCCCAAAACGCTGACTCCTTGCTTGCTTTAGCACAACTTCAACCTCTTCACTGAAGTGCTGTTCTTTGATGTCAGTTTTGCAAAGCCAAAATATGCATTTGTTTCTTCCAGAGATACTTCATGTGGACAGTTTTCCACCACATGGGCAAAAATACATTTGTTTTATTTTGTTGTATTTGGATGATTAACAGCCGGGACAGCACCCAATTCCTTGAATGTTGACCCTGAAGGGTCGACGCCCACAGCCCACATGCCATTACACTGACGCACATACAAAAGATCAGGGTCTTTTGTATGTGCGTCAGTGTAATGGCATGTGGGCTGTGGGCGTCGACCCTTCAGGGTCAACATTCAAGGAACCCCTAAATTGCATTTTTGTAATACATACCGGGTTACTGTTCAGAGCCGCTCCCCTTCCACATCCTCCCAGAGGCAATCAAGTATGTTATGTCAGCAGCTAAACACTATCCCACGCAATTCACTACCGTTTCAACGTTAATCCTCATAAAATGTATCCAGTGTCAATTTTCTCTATATCCTGTTTCTACTTTTAAAGAGGATCTCTGTCATGGAGGATACAGCTGAGACCTAAGTGTGCTGTTCACTTAAGGGTTAAGATCCAGTCTATTTTCTTCCTCACCCGTGGGTCGAATTGAAAGACGCAAATAGTTTAATTTTCATTTACAGTAAAATTATGCGGATTGCATCACAAAAAGGAAGTATAAAAGGAAGGAAGGAAGGAGGTAAAGATAGAGTTGAAAGGGGCTACAGTTTTCTTTTGTCCTGGGAAAATGTTTCTAGATGCGTAGACAGTAACAACCAGACTGTCTGAGAATGGAGTAATTGTGTTTGATGGTAACATTTCCCAATCACTGGATGCCGCGCGCTGCCCGAGTGCCATGCCTGAACTGGCTTGCTCATAGTGTATTACAACAGTAAGGTGTTCTCAAGAAACAAAGAGGCACTGACAGCCACTGGTGTCTCCTACCACACAGTTCTCACACTAACAGTGCCTGGAGCATGATGAGCCTTTCTATTGTGTACCATCTGGCACCTGATTGGTTAAAGGGACAAGCCTAACTATTTCATAATTCCACCATTCCATTTATCATCAGCAAGATGCTGTTTGTCACGTGACAGGACAACAGCCATGATGTGTGTGTTGTGTTTCACCAGACCTGTCTACGTGTGAGGGTATGCCTTCTCGGAAGTCGCTTTGGATAAAAGTGTCTGCTAAATGAATAAATGTAAATGTAGATCTAGAGGGACTTCTACAGACTTCTAGAGGACTTCTAGAGCCCTAAGGGAAACAATGGCCACCCTTGTTGCATTGTTGTCCCACCCACTTAGGCAAAGAAGTGTCTCAACTTAAAACTCTGAATCTGTGACAGAACTCTGTTGGCGTGCTGCCTACTCAGAAGTTAGAACAGCACCTGTTGAGGTCCAGGTGAACTGGAGTGACTCATCAAGATCACACACACAAGATAACACAATCTTTGTATCTCCATTAAACAAGGCTTTATTGTCTTGTGGCAAAATAAAACACCCTTTCTGGGTTATATTGTATATACTCACACATAGGTACATCTTACGATATATAGGCTATATAATAAAAGCACAGCTTTGACAACTTTCACAGTACTGGATGTTGAGCAATGTAATTGGGTGTGCTTTGCCTTCGGCACGGGCACAACCTTTGTTCTCTCACATATATATTATTATTATTATTATTATTATTCTTTTTGCCCCCCTAAAACTTAGTCAATATTTGGCATACATAGACAACCTAGGTGTCAAAAGTTTCGTCTTGGTAGCGATTGAGTTGCTTCTATTGGGATTTACGTTCCGTTGCATGGTTTAGGCTCAAGTTTCTGTGGCGAAAAGTGAAGCTAACGGTGGCTAATTTGCTAGCCACATTCACTGACGTTACTGATATGGAAAAATTCTAACGGCACTGTGTAGATTTGAATAGTCAAGAGATGGCGGTTACAATACATTTATTTTGCTTGTACAAATCAAGATTTAACAAAGTACTTTGTGATCAGTCATAACAAAGGAGGTGCTAGCCACAGGTCGTTCGCCAGAGTGATCCAGAACAACCCCAAAACCCTGCCTTATATAAACTTTAGATCAAATGGTTTTTCTGAACTCTGTGATTGGTCAGCACTGCTCAGTGACAGTGACTTCATATCAAGTTCCCACGGTTCTTTATTGTGGCCTCTCTCCCCAAACCAGTCAAATGGTCAACTTTCCTTTGTGTGGGCACTTCAAACAAGTATTTGATTAACCCCACCCATTGCAACAGGAAGGGTCAGAGCAGCAGATCACAATAACAATACAGTTGAATCCACATTGTCTCTAGACCAGCTGTCTCTTCCTCCCCAGGTGACAAGAACCCTCTCAGGTCACCCAGACTTCCCGTCTCTTAGACTTCACGTCTCCTAGTTATAAAACTGCAAATGGCATCTCTACCAAATGGGTTGAATCGACTGTCACTGTATTAAGCTTCTTAGACTTCCCTTAAAACACCTTCCTCATATAAAACACACATATTATAACTGTATTCCAAAATTTCCATGACAGTTACTGAGAGAACAAAGGTTGTGCCCTTGCCGAAGGCAAAGCACACTCAATAAAGCTCATTCTGATTCTGACTTGGTTGAGTTTAATGGTACACTCAACCTTTCACACAATTAGAAAAATAACCTGTAACATGATATAAATACATATAATTTTCTGATATCATTAGCATATACTGCATATATTAATGGAATATCTAGATAGATAGACATGTCAAGAGTAAGTACTATATTTTAATACAAACAAAATACCATAACATATTGTTGGGATGAAAGCATTGGATAGGCCTAAATGTGAATCATTACTTTGTGAAGCTGACTGAAGTTCAGTGCTTGTCATTGCACCTGGAGAAGATGAAGTGGATAGAGGAGAGATCATTGAGCTCAGAGAAGGTCTTATTTTGACTCCACATGTACATCTTCCCAATCAACAGACGAGAGGAGTCAGAGAGGCAGAAGTGAACTGGTGGAGAGGTAGTCATGACTCGAGCCTTTCCCATCCAGTATATTTGAAGCATGTTCACCATTTCTACACAGCGATTGTTGTCCTTTGCTGACTTCACAATCCCTAGGAACACTACACACACACACATCACACAATGACACTAATTATTTGAAATGTGAAAACATAATAATAATTTAAAAAAATACTCTACATAGGCAGAAGACACATTAATAAAAGTATTGCAAGGTTACCTTTTCCACAAAGCTCCAGACAGGGGAAGTCCACTAGCCTTACAAGTTGTATCCCAGTCAGTTTTGACCCTTAATAAAGTTTTTTGCATTTAACATTGTTTAAATGGATTACAGGTAAACAGGACACATTAAGAGTAATGTCAGGTGGCTGAGCGGTGAGGGAATCGGGCTAGTAATCCAAAGGTTGCCAGTTCGATTCCCGGTCATGCAAACTGACGTTGTGTCCTTGGGCAAGGCACTTCACCCTACTTGCCTCGGGGGGAATGTCCCTGTACTTACTGTAAGTCGCTCTGGATAAGAGCGTCTGCTAAATGACTAAATGTAAATGTAAGAGGGTGTTACAGCCACTGCACTTTTCAACTTCCTGTCTCTTTTCACCCCCAGCTGGTTCCACTGTCAGTGCCGGTCCTAGCGCGTGGGAGGGTTAATTTAAATGGATGCACTTGGGAAATTGCCACCCCCCTCTTAATGCCACCCTATACTAGGCGGCTGCCTGTCGCCTATAGGAAGGACCGGCACTGTCCCCTGTGTTTATGTTCCTGTCCTGCCTGAATCCTTCACACCTGCCACCCATTAGCTCATCCTGCAGTACATCAACCCTGGCTTTCCAAGCACACCTTGTCAGATAATTGTCACTGCTACCATGGTATTATTCACATCTAGATCCCTCAAGTAGTTCTTGAACTCTTGCATTTTTTGCTAACCTGTTCTTCCTTCTTTCTGCCTGCTACCAGCCAACCCTCTGGTTCATCTCTGTCTGCATGCTAAAGTGCATAGACAACGAACACAAGCCATTCTAAACCCATTCTGAGATGGAACACTGACCTGTATGGTTATTTGCTCCAGTTTTCACGCCGGATGTCTGTCTTGACCACACGCTCAATGGGAACAGGGACTCCGAAAAGCATAACCACAGGGAGGTGTTGTAGTAGTGGTGTCCGCAGCAGGAAAGTCCTGGCTGGGCTTTGTAAGCAAGGGACCTGCCTTGGGAGGAGATGCAGCATTCCTGGGTGGAGTTAGATCGTTCCTTCAGCAGAAGGCTCCCACAGCATTGGGCCTTCAGTGGGTTCCAGCCCAAGAGGGTGAGGTTATATAGAATGCCGTGGCAGCACTTTAGTTGTAGGTCTGAGTAGTTGTAGACCTTAGTTCCACAGCATGTGGTCCTAATAGCCTTGTGCCTGCAAAGACAGAACAGACTGCGGTCAAATGCATACTGAATGAAATGGTCTCAGGTGAGTAATTCATCTCACGCTATCAAGTTTTACAATGGATTTATTAGCTTTATTGTCCTGGGAGATGTACAATAAGCACACCCAATGTAGCATGTGTCAGTACTTGAGCTGCTTTATGGGGTAAAAGCTCTTAGCTTAAAGATGCCCAACAACACAACAATAAGACCTAGAACAGACCCTTTCTTGTGAGCAAATGGTGATTCAAACAAAAGCCCATGTGGCTATTTGTAGCTCTCTGTTTGCAAATGAACCACATAGCAAGGTAAACGCCTGACATATTGGGCCATTCCAATCAGAATCAGAATGGGGTTAGAGTTACAACCAGGAATTAAGTGCGCTACAAGCCTCGGACTTCCCAACTCCCACGCTGTCATCCATGTTTACTGGATAGCCTTTCGAGTAAGCACATCTCAGGGCACTTCAGAGTCCCTCCCTTTAATATGTCAGACTACCTCAAAAAGGCACTCTGACATCACAAATGTCTTCAAAAGTCTTTAACCACTAGGGGTTAAACAAGCTGGGATTTACCACAATGTAATCAAAAAAACACTTTTGCATAGATCTGTCAGAATCAAGACCACAATTGATTAGATAAGACATGTGTGAGATTTGACCATAGAGGTTTACCCCAGCAAAGACTTTAGTTACTCTTTAAAGGGATGGTTCACCACAAATCAACTTCCTAACTGTACCCGGCAACCATATCACCACGCACAATGCTTCCTTCTGCTCAGTGATACTATTGTGTGGTAGAAAGCACATACTTCATGAAACTGCTCACAACAAAGTCTGTGGATTATCTTGAGTAACCGGGTCATGCTTTCTGGATAGAGACACTACTGTTGTGTGTTAATGTATTTTAGGGCTTGGAACACCACAAACTGAGGGCCATCTAGCTCCATTTCATTCGAGAGAAGGCAAACAATATCTCCAAACCTCAACTCACAACTCACACTAAAATCATTTACATGGATAAATAGCACTACAGTGATGTGTCCACATCCCAATACAATTTCACAATCCTAATATCTCTGACCTGTTGTTCATTTGGTTGACAACACTTACCTCACCTCTGCCATTGAATCCATTGCATTTGTTAATCATTTGTACATTCCATTATTTATTTATAATTGTGTGTATTAATATGTAATTGTCTTTTATGTGCAATCTGCTCCAAAAAAGAAAGAAGTTGCCACCTTTCAAACTAGTGTGATCCAGTGTTGAAATTATAATTTAGCCTACATACCACAGAATGGTAATGAATGGTAATAAATTATTTAGTGATATTTACATTCAGTCATTTAGCAGACGCTCTTATCCAGAGCGACTTACAGTAAGTACAGGGACATTCTCCCCAAGGCAAGTAGGGTGAAGTGCCTTGCCCAAGGACACAATGTCTTTTGGCACGGCCGGGAATCGAATCAACAACGTTCTGATTAATAGCCCGACTCCCTAACCGCTCAGCCATCTGATATGAATAATTGCATTACACATTACACAATGTGAATGTATTAGTATGTATTATTATTAATGTATTATTCAATTAATTATTCTCTGACTTTAAATATTATAATTAATGATGACAAAATTATTATATTAATCATAAATGATAAATGGTCATCCAAATGTATATTTATAATAATAGCACATAAGTACATCACTTCACTACACCCCTTTCTAATGAAGGAAACAGAAACCTCCAGTAACTGCTCTCCACCCTGAGGGTGAGACCTTGTCTCATCTCCTATTGAGGCAGAATGGAGGAAAGGTCAAGGCACAGACACTCCCAGCAAACCAGACAGGAACATTACATTCTTCAGACAGGGAGTTTGACTCGACACATTTACAGACCCACATAAAAAGAGGTATTGTACAGTCTAGCAATGCCTAGTCTAGCAAGACATTTTAACTGGGTCTGTCTGTTTGTTTAATCCAAAAATGTTCTTTGCTTTCCAGAATGTCTGAGGTTTTCCATTGCAAGACATTGCATCAGATTAACTCATCTGACTGGAGACGATTGACTGGGGTTTTTCCAAACAAAACAGTTTTTTCCACATTTTTCCACACTTTGTCTAAGCCCGACTGTTTTGAAATGACATCATGACAATGATGTTTAATTCTTGCCCTTAACTTTTCCATGTCTCTGTGTCTCACTGCCTATTTTTTTGTCTGACTGACAATCAAACTAGTACTGCTAGTTTATGTACCCTTAGTATAGATAGTCCACATATTTAAATTTTAGGTCCCTATATGTTTATTGAATGCACCTTCCTGCCAAAGCAAATTCCTTGTCTGTGCAAACTTTCATGGCGAATAAATCCCATTCTGATTCTGATTCTCTGCCTTTAAATGCCTCTGTCTCTCTCTTACTCTCTCTCACAAATAGTTATGAACAAAAAGACCATCTCACTTGTGTCCGTTGCAGCAGGTCTCAGATTGAGGATAGTTGTTGTCCTCTTCACAGACGTGATCTCCCTGGTTAGCCTTACGGACAGAGAGACGCGCACCAGTCAAAGGGCAATCACGAGCATGCACACACAGACACCTGCACTCACACATAGACATGCTGGCCCCACACAGAGACATACAAACAAACAAGCACATGCAACAATACACTAGCACGTAACACAAGCCATAAACACACACAAAAAAGAGAGAAAAATAGGATGTGACAGCACATGTATGAAAGATTACCAAATGTGACATTGCACTCATACGCAGGCTAACACTCTAGTATTGTAAAAGAAAAGTAATCTCCCAGAAATCTCCCAGAAACACAGAAAAAGGCAACAAACTCTTACCAACGTGGTTGGTCTGAGCACTGACAGCCGAGTGCCCAGCACAAGTGACACAAAAGAACGGAAATTTTCCGTCAGACACACACACAGAGAGAAAAGTGCCCACGCCAGAAGATCTAGGCAGGGTGGGGCTTGATCGCAGCAGTTACTCTGAGGCCACAACTAGGGAATCCAGAGACCATTCACCAGTATCGAAATGAAAGCAGAGTAGAGCGGAGCAGTAAAGTAGACTCAGTAACTACCTCAGACTGAAATCAGCTTTCAACCACTTCCCTCAGTTGAGAACCTTTACCATTACAAGCTTCACCTGTGTTCTGCCCCACTCTGCTGTACTGGATCTGCCCTGTTCTTCCCTGTGATCCCTACCAGATCTGTTATCCCTACCAGATCTGTGATCCCTACCAGATCTGTGATCCCTACCAGATCTGTGATCCCTACCAGATCTGGGTTCAAATCTGACCTTGGCCCTTTTTGCATGTCTTTCCCCCCTCTCCCTCTCTTCTCTCTCCCTGCCTTTCATTTCACACTTCACCAAAAAACTGTCCAGTAAAGCATGAAAACATTCCAACAATATATATTCATAAAAGGATGCAATAGCCAGTGGCATTTACTCACTTACATCTAACCTTGAAAACCTTGGAGATTACTCAAATAGATTGTATGAATGCTTGTGCGATGACTGGAGGGTATAGGGACAGTGTAGGTGTGTAAAGAGAGTGTTTACGACAGAATTCAGCTGAAGAGTTGATTTACCTGAGTCAGCTTTGTATTTCTGGATACATCATTAACTGCAGAGACAAGTTTCCAGTTTAGCATCAAGTCCTACGGGGTGGTTCCATATACAAATGTATAAATAAACCCTAATAATTCTATATGAACAGTCATTGCAAACAATATATAATATCTTAAAAGTGAATACCTAAAATGCATAATATATTAAACCTAGATTTTATTGTGAAGGTGGGGGGGTGACCAAGAGTGAGGGAGATTAAGATCACTTCTGTAATAAAAATTCCCAACTGTAATTTTAGACACTATCCCAAACCTCCTTCATGTGCCAACAGTCAACACTTAAAAATAGCATTACAATTTACCCTGACGTAATGGTGAGCTTTGAAAGATCAGGATTGTAATCTCATTTTCAGGAATGTTTTCGAATTAAGGCAAGCATTGTGGTTTGTGAACAAATTAAGGATTAAATCAGTCTGTCTAAATATTTTGACCTGGTTGTACGGTAGAAATAATATAGTCTATATAACTGGATCTCTCCAGTCCATTCTGGGGTCTGGGTTTGTTTCTGCTATCCTGCAGGTCATGTGACATGGCAGCTGCATTTGGTATGTTAATACAGTTTGATGAGCTAGCTTGTCCTATTAATTGACGTTTGTAAAATAATATTTAAATATATATAAAAATCATAATAATACATGTTTACACTGCATTATGATATCTCCACACTGCATACTGGCACTGATCTTTAAGGGGCCATGGCTAACAGATCAACACTACTGTTACAGATTGACATCTTTGAACAGCCTTTGGTGACATAATCTGTGTGTGTGCGCCAACCTGCAGTGGACTGGATTTTTGGTTTACAGTCATGTAGGGACACCACCTTCAAGTTGTCAGTGCAACACTCTTTTTTGGGGTCGTATTGATCATAGCTGCAGCATAGATTCTGATCATTCGTTTTGTTCAGTATCTTTTTTTCAGGGCCGCAGCACAACTGTTTCTCTGCGTCCCAGGACTCTGTGGAAAGACACAATTTGTGCAATTAAATTGATGCTCAGAACCACTTATAAAATTGGAAACATGGGAATGTTGGCTTATTCAGAGCAGAACATCAAAGCAAGGCAAAGGCATCCTGTGGCATTTCCCCAGACAGTCTCTATCCAGTTTGAACCTGTCAGCTGCTAGTCATCCAGCTGCCTTTGGTATTGTATGATAATACAATACCATATCTAAATATTATAATATCGATATATGAGTTTGATTGTCAGTCAGACAAGTCAAATGTTTTGGTCTGCTTTTTGGTAACACTTCATTTGGATGGTCCATCTGTTGACACACTATAGGTTATCATTAACTACTCAGTAGCATGCCAACAATGTATCAGTTTACATTCAACAAAACTGTTTCAACAGATATGTAATTATGCATTCAACTAACTGTCTGTAGACTATCAGGTGCATTTCAAGTGTTGATCTACAAATTTGACTGAAAGTGTCTGCTGACGTTGAAAGCTTGTTTTCAACAGGTCATAAACCAATATTCAACTAACTTTCTGTAGTTTGTGTGTTGCATTTTGATAGTCCATCTGGCACATTATAAGCTGTGAGTAGCTACTCAGTATCATGTCAACAATGTATCAGTTGACATTAAACACAGTTTCAACAGACAGTTAGTTGAATGCATAACTACATATCTGTTGAAACAGTTTTGTTGAATGTAAACTGATACATTGTTGACATGATACTGAGTAGTTAATGAAAACCTATAGTGTGTCAACAGATGGACCATCCAAATGAAGTGTTACCTGCTTGGATACTTGATGTTACGTTAACTAAATTGACACATTTGTAGAACTAGTATGTTTACACCTCTCTGCACATGTAGATTTTGGTGTCATATACATACAGTATGTCTGTACGGGTGCTACCTTGCAGTAGACTAACCTGTGCCGCAAGGCCAGGGCACCACATCCAAGGTGTGGTTGCAAGTCTCGTTCCGTATGTCAAATCGAATGACTCCGCAGCATTTGCTGTGTTCATTCTTTCTGTTCAGCAGTTTCCCCTCTTTACCGCAGCACAGCTGGGTGTGTGTGTCCCAGAGCTCTGCATGAGGATGACAACCCGGACTGTTGACTGACTGCAGCTCCATTGATGTAAAGAACCCCTTCTCAGGCAAGGGTTGCTGATATCAGTTGACATGACAGACAAGCTATTCGGCGCCAACACCAGGGTCATTGGTTGACCTATGACAGTCTTGCACATATCTTTAAATGTCATCATAGGTTAACTATAAAACCCTGGGCTTCGAAAGCTTGTAGCACAAAACAAGCAGCATTGATACCAAACCCTTCAGTAAATAACTAGACGTGGAGATATTGACTGCTGTGGGGGGGGGTTATTTACAGAACTTTCTAAGATCCAGGTAATGTGTTCTCTGCTGGGTGACTCACAGACCTGAACCACAGCAGTCGACTCGAGCCTTAGGCTTGATGTGCACCGTGCCATTGCAACAATGTTCGTTGAGAGGGTTGTAGGCTTGGTCCCCACAGCACTGCGACGCATTCTGGTTCAACCCAAAAGTTAAGTGACCTGTAAATAGAAGGTATCGTGTTACATAGTACACAGAACAGCTACCTACAGTAATGTATACATACACACTGCCAAAAAAAGGTCATAGCATCTGCCCACATTCTGTACAGCGCACCTTCACAACAGGTAGCATTGTTGGGGTGGAAAAACTGTCTAGCGCCCCGTTCCAGGTGCAGATTCTCACAGTGCCTGAAATAAGCAGTTGGCTTGAATCACACAGTGTCACACCTTTCTCATATTTCAGATTTAAAACATGCCAGTGATAACAATCCATGTCAGGGTTATGTAGGCTGACTTTACAGCTGCGGAAATTAAGTGAGATGGGTTTTGTATGTTTTGTCAATTAACATTTTCATTTCACTACCCAAGCTAAGCAGTTTCCCACTTCCGCTTCTGGTCTTGCGCTCTGTAAAAACTGCAGTCACCAGAGCGAAATTAGAGTGGAACCCCCCCCCCCCCTCCACGCCTCATAAGGCCAAGAGAAGTTCACAAAGAGTGTGCTGGAAGAGGGAGGGAGGTATGGAGGGAGGGAGAGAGGAAGAGGGGGGGCGGAGGAAGGTATGGAAGGAGGGAGAGAGGAAGAGGGGGGGCGGATGAAGGAATGGAGGGAGGGAGAGAGGAAGAGGGGGGGAGAGAGGTATGGAGGGAGGGAGAGAGGAAGAGGGGGGCGGAGGAAGGTATGGAGGGAGGGAGGGAGAGGTATGGAGGGAGGGAGGGAGAGAGAGGTATGGAGGGAGGGAGAGAGGAAGAGGGGGGACGGAGGAAGGTATGGAGGGAGGGAGAGAGGAAGAGGGGGGGCGGAGGAAGGAATGGAGGGAGGGAGGGAGAGAGGAAGATGGTGGGAGGGAGGTATGGAGGGAGAGAGGAAGAGGGGGGGTGGAGGAAGGTATGCGAGATGGGGGATAGTCTTGGTCCAGGGCAGCCGGAATTATGGACAGGGTGACATCCTTTTCCCTACTTGGCCCCTCATCCACATGGGGGGATTTTATCACTTTATGTTTCTTACATCTCCTGTCCAATCAGTTGAGGCAAAATAAACACACACCAATAAATGAGTAGAAGAATTCTGTCTGGTCTGATTTATGCCTAGTCTTATTACCTGGGATTGTCATGGACATCACGTTGAGACATCTCCTGTTCTGTGGGCAAAACATAGATCACACATTTTTTATGTAACACAAAATACTTTGTGCATAACTATCATTTAAGTAAGAGTGCATGGTATCCCAGTTAACTTATTAAATAGGGAAGGGCCTGCCTTGCAACAATCATGGAACAACAATCGTGTAACAACATGTAACAACATGTGACAACATCTAACAACATGTAACAACATGTAACAACATGTATCAACATGTGACAACATGTAACAACATGTATCAACATGTGACAACATGTAACAACATGTAACAACATGTAACAACATGTATCAACATGTAACAACATGTGACAAAATGTAACAACATGTATCAACATGTAACAACATGTATCAACATGTAACAACATGTAACAACAACTCGGCCCAACACTCACAGCAGCACACCACAGCATCACCCACCTGGCCTCACTCACATGATCAAAAGGGTGTGACCCTTGATTTATGACTGTTGGTTGGGGACAGTATTTGCCAGCTGTGGTATTGACTGGCAGAAACTGCTGTAGCTGCCTAATTACTGCCCGTTACGGTTCTGTACTTTGAAACCACAAGTTTAGGTCTTCTTCCAACAGGCCTAGAGAGCTACCAGCGAGACGGAGGATGACCGCGGACCTTTCCCTCCACCGAGGAAGTATTTTGTTTTGTTTGAACTTTAGTTTTTTGTTTTGCTCACTAAATGCCCAACCTTGGCTTAACCTATCCCTGCTTGTGCAGTTCTTGGGTCATATGAGGTCAAAGCCCAAGTGAGCTTCCTGGTCACCACATTATTTAATCTGATCCACGGAATCAGCTAGTTTTGGAGCGGGGGTAATGTCAAAAAATAGTTGAAACATCCCCACTAATAAATAGCAGCAGAGTATAGGGGATTTTAGCTTAAAGGGCAATAAAAAGGTTTTCCCTCTCAACACCAATGTTCAAATCAAACCTATACCCTTGATACGTCTTTTGGAATGACAGTAGAAATGTTGTTTCCAACTGCCTCAGTCTTTGGCGCTACAATAGTGATGCAAATTCATCCCAACAGTAGCTGACTTGTGTTGGAGGTCTTGACGAGACGCAACAAAACACAACCCTGTTGATCGGAAGTAATCAACTAAGGAGTATCAGCAGTAGAATACAGGGTAGGCTGTTTGAATCAGACTCCACTTTAAAGATCCCATGACATGCTGTTTTTGGATGCTTTTATATAGGCCTTAGTGGTCCCCTAATACTGTATCTGACGTCTCTTTCCCGAAATTCAGCCTTGGTGCAGAATTCCAGCCACTACGAGCAGTCCCACAATGAGCTTTCCTCAGGATGTGCCGTTTCTGTGTCTGTAGCTTTAAATGCTATGAGGAAGAAAGAGGCGGGGCTAACTGCCATGCTTCGGTCGTTTGCAACATAGACATAATAAATAGTAGAGGCCGCATTGGCTGCTGGGCGCGAGAAATGCGGCTGCCATCTTGGACAGGGCAAATTCCTAGTTGCGTAGCATCAGAATAAACAAGACGCCAGCACTGTGCATCATATTCCTGCTCAAATCGGCGGACAATCGCAAACAGGGCTCGGGGGATTACTTTTCACAAGTAAGATTTAACATTACCATACTAATGGTTGTATTTTGTGAAAAGAATAACCATGTCCTGTATCATAGCTACATGTACCTTTGCAGCAAAGCAAACCACGTGAAAATCAGTTCGATATTCAGTTCGGTATGATTAATTAAATGCGCTGACAGCTCATTGCTATGGAAGCAAATCGTTACCAAAATTCAAATGCAAATGCATTTCCAGAAATGCATTTGCATTTTAAGAATGTGGCTGCATTATTTGACTCATAAATGAAATTAGTAATCAATCATCCTATTTGCATTTTAATTTTCTTCTTCAAGAGTGCTCAATCTTTCACTTAATTAAAATGAAAAAGAAATAGACATTTGAGATTTAATTTTCAAAACATGCCCCAGCAAATAGATACCAAAATTCAATTTGAAATGTAAAATTTGAAAATTAAAATGCATTTCCAGAAATGCATTTTCATTTTAAGAACGTGGCTGCAAAATCGTGACCACAATTCAAATTCAAATGCATTTCCAGAAATGCATTTTCATTTTAAGAACGTGGCTGCAAAATCGTGACCACAATTCAAATTCAAATGCATTTGCAGAAATGCAAAATGAACGAAAAAGCATTCTGAGCGGCGCAGCAGAGTGACGTCAGTAGCCGCTCTTCTTCAGCTCCCTGCTGACCGAGCTACCCATCTTGTTCGGTAGGGAGCGGTGTGCACATCTGCATTGCAATTACATTGCAAATGTGCCGGGAAATTCATTGAATTGCCGGGTCTTTAGAGGACGCATCACAGACTGAGCAACTTGATGTCAAACAATGACTAAAACAGTGGCAGAGCTACTATTAATGTGTAAATCTGTGACGGCAGAGTATGCAGCCAAGCTCTCTATGACTTGTTCTACTCGGTCACGGGCATCAGACTCAGATATATTATTAGATTCTACCTGTTCAGCTAATTCTAACAGTGTTTGCACAATTTGAGGGAGCGCCATGGTCTGTGATGCGTCCTCTAAAGCAGCGGTCCCCAACCTTTTTTGCGCCACGGACCGCTTTCATGTAAGACATATTTTCACGGACCGGCAGAACGGACTGGGAGGAAAGATAGGCCCTGGACAGCTGCGCTGCTAATGCATGTACATTCTGGGTTTGATCCTAGTTAGTGACTTCCACACCTAATGCGAGCGCGCGGAGCGCGCGAGAAAAATAGTTTAGCTGATTTGAGCGAAAAATAGTTTTTGGAGTTTTATGTAAAATAAACAGCCGTTTTTTCAATTGACCCATCTTTAAGTTTCTTAGCCTGGTTTTCCATCGTTATATTGTTACTATCTAGCTTTCGATGTGTCAGTCCCACTGTTGTGTGTGACTATAAGCTACGAAAGTGACACCCGAAGTGCGTTCCTTATATCCAGTTCAGGCCTATTCCATAATTTTGTTTGATTGCTGTCACGGCAGAAAATCCCGCTTGATGTTGGAAATGGAAGCAGGGTTTTCAGTGCTTTAGTGGCGATCTCAGGATAGCCTTCATCCAAAACACCGATAGAGTTGTTGTCTCAAACAGGCTTCATTGAGTGGTAACTATCACTTGTCATGTGTCAAGAGGAAGAGACGCGCATGATACCGTTCAATAAAGCCCACAAACTTGCTAAAAAATGAGTAAACACACGTCTTTGCAGAGCTTTTTTGCTCAGGGGAAAAGGCCCGCGGAGAAGGAGAGAATCAGGTCATTTTTCAGAATAAAACGTCTTTAAGACTCTGATAATCAATTAAAAGGAAATAATGTTATTAATTCTTTTTTTGTGCGGCCCGGTACGAAATGACCCACGGACCGGTACCGGTCCGCGGACCGGTGGGCACCGGTTGGGGAACGCTGCTCTAAAGACCCGGCAATTCAATCAATTTCCCGGCACTCTGCTGCGCCGCTCAGAATGCTTTTTCGTTCATTTTGCATTTCTGCAAATGCATTTGAATTTGAATTGTGGTCACGATTTTGCAGCCACGTTCTTAAAATGAAAATGCATTTCTGGAAATGCATTTGAATTTGAATTGTGGTCACGATTTTGCAGCCACGTTCTTAAAATGAAAATGCATTTCTGGATATGCATTTGAATTTGAATTGTGGTCACGATTTTGCAGCCACGTTCTTGAAAATGAAAATGCATTTCTGGAAATGCATTTGAATTTGAATTGTGGTCAGGATTTTGCAGCCACATTCTTAAAATGAAAATGCATTTCTGTAAATGCATTTTAATTTTCAAATTTTACATTTAAAATTGAATTTTGGTATCTATTTGCTGGGGCATGTTTTGAAAATTACATCTCAAATGTCTATTTCTTTTTCATTTTAATTAAGTGAAAGATTGAGCACTCTTGAAGAAGAAAATTAAAATGCAAATAGGTTGATTGATTACTAATTTCATTTATGAGTCAAATAATGCAGCCACATTCTTAAAATGCAAATGCATTTCTGGAAATGCATTTGCATTTGAATTTTGGTAAAGATTTGCTTCCATACATTGCCCCAGCCAAACAGATTATGCTGAGTTGAGCGGTTGCCCGTTCCAAGATGGTGGCCCCACGGCTCGTCAGCGCCAGTAGGCAGTAGCGGTCGATGCGGCGTCTACTGTTTATTATGTCTATGGTTTTCAAGCCATGATGTCTGCAGGAAAAACCAATGTCGCGCTTGCACGGTCGTAGCTAATTTTTTCATTGGTGGGCCAAATTCTCTGTGCGGGCAAAGCAGAGAAAGGGGAGGTAACCTTCCGTATTGTGTCATATGTCACAATATTGGGATTTTCAAAACCCAGCGTTTGAGCTCTCATTTTCTCAAAGGCGGAGAAGAATACCCAGGGCTTGGTTTACACCTATCGAAATTAGAAATAGAAATTAGAAAAAGACCTCCTAAAGTGAAGTTTTCAAGTCATGGGACCTTTAAAGATCAGTCTGATCAGATAGAGAAAAAACACAGAAAGGTTACCAGTGCGTGGCATAGTAGTCCTTATGCTCTACATGCAAAAAGTATATGAACTCCCCCCAGTAAATAATGAGTAAACTGCTAAACCATATTATACCCAGGTCCCCCTGAACACCTATTCAAGATGACTACTGTGCTCGACTGTATTTTTTTTTAACCATACTTTATAATTTATAAAGCTTCCTCTCTACCATTTGGGACCTGGCTCCCTCCCTCCCTTCTTCATTACCTCCACCTCCATTCCCAAGACCAGCATGACAACATAAAAAACAGCAAAGCTCTGTGATTACCAATGACAGTAAACATTACATACCACTTAACTTGCATTTACAAACCGCACACAGGGTGTTTATACATACAGCACAAACCATGAGAAATGCGAAAGATGCCTGTACCAGGAATTAACACTTACTGCACATGCCCTGCAGAGACACATCGCTGCCAAACTGCAATCTCTGACTAACATTTACATTAACTGATGCAAACATCAGGCACCATTCACTGCTGCACACAAGATCTTACTGTAAGCAGTTGCTGGCGGATCTTACCAGCTGTGCTGGAACGCTGAAGAACCAGGTACAGTTTAACTGCAATAAAAAAAGAAAGAAAACAACGACCATGTTGGAAGGGAATAAATGAAAGAGTAAATACTAGGAGGGAAAGAATCTTCAAAAGGTGTTGAAGAATAATTGTCGCATACCTAACATACATGACATCACATTCCACAGTTTCATTTTGAACCCTTCAGAGTAGTCCCACAGTTTATGCAAAGAGAGATTTCAAGGCAATATAACATTTTAAGGTCCCAAAGCCACACCTTCAATGTCAGCCCTGGGGAACCTTGTTTTTTACAGACAAATATGACTCATGTCTCTCCAGCAACGTTTCTTTGGTCACGAGTTGCATTTATTCATTTAGCAGTTCCTCTTATCCAGAGTTTATGAGGGTTTCCTGTGACTTGGGAAAGTCAAAGTTGTCTGTGTGTGTGTGTGTGGGTGGGTGGGAGAAAGGTGGGTGTATCCGTAACAGATTTACTCACTAGACTCACTATGTTGAGAGGGCTGTCCTTGATTAGCATTTCCTGTGACTTGGGAAAGTCAAAGTTGTCTGTGTGTGTGTGTGTGTGGGTGGGTGGGAGAAAGGTGGGTGTATCCGTAACAGATTTACTCACTAGACTCACTATGTTGAGAGGGCTGTCCTTGATTAGCATCCGTCGCTAGGGGGAGCTCATAGCATGGACGGACTGCGATGGCAGGGATCTTTAGAGGGCCGTCATTGTTTTCCATGGATGGACGGCGATAGCACCTGAATGGTTGAGAGGGCCGTCCATGTTTAGCAGGACGAACGGACGAAGATGTTGAGCTAAATGAGAGCCGGCGAAGGCTACCATAGAATGTAGCCTACAGCAACCCTTCCCTAATAGGTCTTTACTTATATTAACGCATGCACGTGTGTGCTCTCTCTACATAAAACATACAGTTAGGTCCATAAATATTTGGACATTGACACAATTTTCATCATTTTGGCTCTGTATACCACCACAATGGATTTGAAATGAAACAATCAAGATGTGCTTTAAGTGCAGACTTTCAGCTTTAATTTCAGGGTATTTACATCCAAATCAGGTGAACGGTGTAGGAATTACAATACATTTTATATGTGGCCCCCCCCTTTTTAAGGGACCAAAAGTAATTGGACAATTGGCTGCTCAGCTGTTCCATGGCCAGGTGTATGTTATTCCCTCATGGGAGTTCGTTATTTCATTGACAAGGAGCAGATAAAAGGTCTAGAGTTCATTTCAAGTATGGTATTTGTGTTTGGAATCTGTTGCTGTCAACTCTCAATATGAAGTCCAAAGAGCTGTCACCATCAGTGAAGCAAGCCATCGTTAGGCTGAAAAATCAAAACAAACCTATCAGAGAGATAGCAAAAACATTAGGTGTGGCCAAATCAACTGTTTGGTACATTCTTAAAAAGAAAGAACGCACTGGTGAGCTCAGCAACACCAAAAGACCCGGAAGACCACGGAAAACAACTGTGGTGGATGACAGAAGAATTCTTTCCCTGGTGAAGAAAAACCCCTTCACAACAGTTGGCCAGCTCAAGAACACTCTCCAGGAGGTAGGCGTATCTGTGTCAAAGTCAAAAATTAAGAGAAGACTTCACCAGAGTAAATACAGAGGGTTCACCACAAGATGTAAACCATTGGTGAGTCTCAAAAACAGGAAGACCAGATTAGAGTTTGCCAAAAAACATCTAAAAGACCCTGTACAGTTCTGGAACAACATCCTATGGACAGATGAGACCAAGATCAACTTGTACCTGAATGATGGGAAGAGAAGAGTATGGAGAAGGGAAGGAACTGCTCATGATCCAAAGCATACCACCTCATCAGTGAAGCATGGTGGAGGTAGTGTTATGGCGTGGGCATGTATGGCTGCCAATGGAACTGGTTCCCTTGTATTTATCGATGATGTGACTGCTGACAAAAGCAGTAGGATGAATTCTGAAGTGTTTCTGGCAATATTATCTGCTCAGATTCAGCCAAATGCTTCAGAACTCATAGGACGGCGCTTCACAGTGCAGATGGACAATGACCCGAAGCATACTGCGAAAGCAACCAAAGAGTTTTTTAAGGCAAAGAAGTGGAATGTTCTGCAATGGCCAAGTCAATCACCTGACCTAAATCCAATTGAGCATGCATTTCACTTGCTAAAGACAAAACTGAAGGGAAAATGCCCCAAGAACAAGCAGGAACTGAAGACAGTTGCAGTAGAGGCCTGGCAGAGCATCACCAGGGACAAAACCCAGCGTCTGGTGATGTCTATGGGTTCCAGACTTCAGGCTGTCATTGACTGCAAAGGATTTGCAACCAAGTATTAAAAGTGACAATTAGATTCATGATTATGTTAGTTTGTCCAATTATTTTTGGTCCCTTAAAAAGGGGGGGCCACATATAATTGGAATTGTTCAACCGAACACATTATTGTGGGGCATTTCGCAGAACCAATCCATCCTTGTCAACGTCAGCGCTAATTAACAGAGTTCAGTAACACTACCTTAGAGGCCACCGAAACAGCGGGTCCTGTTGGTGGGGTAGTGCTTGATGTGGGGGTCACTTCTCTTGCCTGATTAGAGTTTAAGTATATTAACATGACAAACACAAGACTTTCGTCGACGTTCTGGCGTGCAAATAACGTAACCGGTAGCACTGAGTTAGCCTGGCTCTGCCCTCCTAACCCCTCTTGGCTCATTTGTCTTGTGACATCTCCAGACTCTCTTGCCGGAAAGAGTGTGTTCTTCAGTTTAAATGAGGTTTGCGGTTGTGAGTGTCTCGCCACAGATGATTTCACTCCTGCTGATTTGTGGCTGATCCTTGTCTTCCCCTTTCCCCTCTTTCCCCTTTGTTTATAAAAAAGGAAAAGAGCTGCAAGCTTTTATCCAGATGGTTCGCCACCTCACGCTGTGACGTGACTGCACTATTGATACCTGATCTAATGCTACTCCAGGCGTAGGCAGGGGTGATTAACAGTCCTCGGATCAAAGAGACAGAATGTGTCTGTGCATGTACAACTATCTGTCTGTGGTGCTGCGTATCTACCGCAGAGCCTGTCGGCAGCTTTTCACTGAATGAAGAATGATCAGCCCCCGGAAAACAGGGGGAACATCTTACTAATTTCAATGTAAGGAAATGAGCTGTGCCTGTATGCTGGGATGCGTGTGTGTTTTCCACAGACGAACAGCCAACTTTTCCAGGCAAGCACTGACAATGCACTGTACTTTCTCAGTGGGCTAAAAGTTGTTTAGTCTACTGTCCCTATACAGACACTTCAGATTACTCTAAACTTTGATGGTTGGTTTTGTTTTTTCTTTCTTAGAATACAAGAAGCCAGCAGAGTGACTTTCGACAGAAGGTGAAGACAAAACGTTCCTTTAAAGACAGACACAAGTCAGAATTGAGGTAGGCTAAGAAAGTTTTACAAAACTAACGATAGGTTCTAAATGATAGGCCTACTGATCATCTTATTTTGACTAAAATATAAAAACAATATTACATGAACCTCAATTTTTTTTTATTTGTGCTCAAATTAAGGCAAAAAAATGTGCACGCTTGCATCAAACTTGCATCCCTGAACTGTTGTATAGTGGGTTAAGCAAGGGGAGTTTCTATAGCCTAGTAGTGCAGCAACTGCAGCAATTGTTCATTTTAGGAAAGCATCTAACCAGCCAGTGTGATATTGTTGTGAGTTGGAGTTGGTGGTGGTGGGTCATGTGGACAGTAGGCTATAGGAAGGATAGGGTATGACTGTGGACGAGTCTAAGGGAACAGGGTGTTTCAGGACTGATAGTGGCGGTTTTACCTGTAGAGTTCAACAGACACCATGACACCATCTCCTCTTTTTCTACCCATGTAGCCCACTGCAATGGGGGATTCTCTTTACAAGAGGCTGAAGGAGAAGCTTTAGGCATCTCTGTCTCTGGTACACACTCCAGCACAGAAGAGGGCGGTAACGCACCAATAACATGCCAACCGCCATTAAACACCACAGATTTCCATAAAAACGGAAAGAAGAAGAAACACGGAAACAAGAGGAACTGAAGGAGGTAGCAAGCGACTTTTGGTAAGGTTGAGAAGTTGAAAACGGGTAGCCTATTTTATGTTAATGTGCCTAAAACGAACTATTGTTAGATCCAAACTTGGCTAACGATATATGTGCATTATTCTGTCTGTGACTGTCAGTTCAGATTTTGTATTGTGGTACCGAAAGCTTTTATGCTTTCATGATCTTAATTGTTTGTTTGTGCTTCCAGAGAAACATTATGAGAACTCCGGTATCTGTGCTGCGCTTGCCTCGAGGCCCCGATCCAAACAGCTGCGGTTTTGATCGTAGCTCCCCAAGGTTTATCGCCCTTTGCCAAACTACAATCTCCGCTTCTACAGGATCTGAGATAGACTCCGTTCATTTCCAACAAGAGCAGCGTGTGCGGTCTGAAATGAGAGAGAACTTCATGAGAACGCTCATAGCTATGACCAACAGACAAGTACAGTTCCACATGTACGAAAAAGTTAAAGTTAAGGCCAAGTTTGGAGCCTCGGACATTGATGTTCTAAACTTTCAGGTCTCTGAGTTGCAGACTCCTATAGGAGTCCAGAAAGAAGCGCTCCTCAGATGCCAAGACGTAATCTCTTACTCGTTTGATGTTTGATAGAAAATATGAAATAGATTTCCCCTTTGGCGCGTTTTCAGACTGCAATTTGTTGGGCAGAACAGTTTTGGTCTGAGATGTATTTTAATAGTTTCTTTTCAACTTTTCTTTATGTGCCTCCGTTCAGATTTATTTTGCCAAGCAGTTAATTAAACCACCACTAGAGGGAGTGCAAACATCGTTTGTTCATAGGTTGCCGCTTTTGTTTTGCCTTTAGCAAGTCATTTGGAAGTCATTTGGGTTATGTTTCACGCTGTACTAAAAATAACACTATATAAAATGTAAATAATCACTTACAAGCACAGTATTTGTTTTGAATAAATTTGTCACTGTAAGATTTTATTTAGGATTTCTGATAAACTGGACTATCAGTGGTAGGCCCATATGTTGTAATGCCAGTTGGGCTGCGGGACCGGAGTTCAGGGGTCAGTGGCCCCCCCACCACACACACCCATCCATCCCAAACATGCCGTTCTGAGGGAGACTGGTACAAGTGTCCTAAGCAGGCCTTGTAGCTTATCCGCTTGCTCCATCTCCCTTTATGAGTCAGTTAATATATATCTAAAGTCACCCAAATACAGATGAGTAAATATTGTCCTAACTGGTGTAACTCTCAGTAATGGAAGTAAACGCAAACAGAATATGAATGTGACTCCATTTAAGTTGGTCACATCTCCCTGAGTGCATATATAGGACTTATGGATTTGTCATTGTTATGAAACAAACTTATCATGGGTTACACAGCATCAGCAATATTTTAATCTCCCTAAAAGGTGTGTTTGTGCATTTCCAGTAAATCATTTTATTGGAATACCATTAGGCGGGTCTTGGTTATCCTGACCACTCTGTTGAGGCACAGACAGTCATCAATGAAAAGAGTAAGTGTGACTCATCCCCGTGGGCACACACACACAGAGTGAAACCCTATGACGTCATCGACCCTCTGTGATTCAATCAGGAAGTCCTCAAGGACGACCAATGTTAATTTCGTATTCGCTCTCGGGCAACTGTGATTGGCCTGTTTGCAGCAGCCAGCTACTCCGTTGCGCACGCACATACTGACAGGAGCTTGTTCGTTTGAAAGATCAATGATGAAATGTACAAGTCATCTGAATGTTAAGTCTGGTTGCAGTGATTTATTCGTCTTGTGAGAGGTTTTAACCGTGCGTGTGCCTGAGAGGATCTTAGTTTGTGTCTGTGTTTGTTGTTGTTTGTTGAATGATCATTTTATGAGGCTTCCCAAGTCAATGTGTGGAGAGTTTAATGTTGACCGTGACTGTGGAGAGAACAGCTGGGGGAGAGATCTGTGATTTTGGATGTGCTTATGTATCACTATCAGTATATCAGCTGATGCCTTATTATCTGTTTGTGTGTTATCTTATTATTCATTTATATATACATATGCATTCCTACTGTAACCTATGTTGTGTTCTGATGACAATCGCGGGTCTATACACGGGTACAATATGTTATCATTGTTTTCCCTCTCTACTATAAATTCTGTCCTCTGACTTTCATGCCTCAGAGGGACTTTGCTAATATCGTTGTGTTTCTGAGCAGGTCATTTTTAGTTTGTTGAACTCTTTCTCCAATCCGCTGGTTGTCTAATACTTGCTAATACCCAGAACCTAAACCGATGGTCACATTGTTCTAGTGGAGACAGAACTTTCTTCCACAGAGCATAGGGGCACCCTGTCTCTCCGCTACCTACTCTCTCTGCTGCTCTCTCCTGGAACTCTGCTTCACCCTCACTCCAGTGGAAAACATCCTTCTGTGTGTGTGTATATGAAAACTGTATATACAAATGTGTGTGTGTGTGTCACGTTGGTACAAGGAATCTGCTCCGTCTAACACCATGAGCGGACAGGAAACACATTCCGCTCCTTCCTGTTTGTGGCCCTCTCTCACTTCCTGTCAAGTGTCTGTGATAACTTATAAAAATACATGGCCACATCCACTTAATCACTCTGTGCCCCAGGCCTCCCCCACCCCCCTCATTCCCAACCCCACTCCTCTCCCCTGTAAAACTGCTGGCTGGTCACCTCTAGGACACTGCAAGATATCCTGATTCTATGCTGCTGCAAGGCTGAGAAATACCTCCCCAATACACACACATACAGAACACACATATATATATACATTTGGGGTGTGCTTGGTTTAGACTATACCAGGAGAATTGAATCATGGGCCAGTCCTGAGAATCGAAACTCTGGCCCAAATCAAATGCACCTCATAGTGTGACCTCTGGATGTCTCTGGATCCAAAGCTCCACACGTGACCGTGTCCAGCGTCCAGTAAGACATCTGTTGTCCACCGAGGAATTCCCACAGCCTGTTGGAGAGTAAATGGGAGCAGACACAGCTTCTTGCCTCGCTCCGCTGGGCTGTTGCAAAACCCTCTCAGCAGGTTTGGACACACGTCAACAGCAGACCGTCACACGGGCTAACGAGGGATGGAACCGCTACAGGAGTGGATGTGATTGCGTGTGTTTTCACAGCTAACCTGGTTGCAGGATCAGGATAGACATGATGGAGAGTCTCTTGGGCTGGTGGGGCGCTAGGAAGGTAGGCAGGATGTTGTGTATGAAACTATGGCACATTCATCAAACTAGCTGCTGTTTGCCGGAGCCTGTAAACAGGCAGGCACACAGACTGGCACACACACACATACACATGAAGAACTGAGTCACAGCCATCCAGACCCCAGGTTTGTTTGACTTGCCAGCGGGGGAATGTTGGAGCAACTCCAGTGATTGTGAGCTCCAGGCGCTGCTTGCGGCAGGCTAACTTCCGTGGCTCAAGTGGCCAGGGAGATAAAGGACTGGGTGGGTGACCGTGCCAGCTGAGAGCCCCTGGATACCGGAGCCTCAAATGCAAACAACAGCACTGATTGGATTAGAGGCCCAAGATAAGTTCTGTGCCATACTTCTCAATAGAATGGCAAGGCCTGGATGTTGAAGGTCTATCTTCACTATTAGTGATGTCTTAGTTGTTTTTGAGAAACGTCTCTTACCTTTTTGAGGATGGATGGGGGTGTGTGGAGGGGTTGTCAGTGTTGGGTGTAGGGGGGTTGTCTGTGTTGGGTGTAGGGGGGTTGTCTGTGTAGGGGGGTTGTCTGTGTTGGGTGTAGGGGGGTTGTCTGTGTAGGGGGGTTGTCTGTGTTGGGTGTAGGGGGGTTGTCTGTGTAGGGGGGTTGTCTGTGTTGAGTTTAGGGGGGTTGTGTGTGTTGGGTGTAGTGGGGTTGTCAGTGTTGGGTGTAGGGCGTTTGTCAGTGTAGGGGGGTTGTCTGTGTTGAGTTTAGGGGGGTTGTCAGGTTTGGGTGGAGGGGTTGGGGATTGTTATGGTTCTTGGTCTAGACAGGAAACCATATGAGGATAGAGGAGGGTGGTGGTGGTAGTGTGTGGGGGGAGGGGGTCTCTAATTAGCTGGAGATTAAAGTTATCTTCATGTATCTACATCAAAGGCCAGGGACCCCCTGAGCACCCCTCCCTCTCCCCCAGGACTAAACACAGGAAGAAGCTGCTAATGACTGTCTGTGATGCAGATGGCCGCTGACACAGGTCCTCTCTGCTGATTGGATGGCCTGGACACCGTGATGTCATTGGCATTTGCCAATCAGAGAAGGACAGGACAGAACTTCCTTGTTGACTCCTCCAGAAGTATGCCAGCTTCTCCAGGTTGGTCCAGAATGAAGACACTGGCAGGTATCAATTGCTTTCAGATAACACAGGGGCATTATTTTAACATGTGGGAAATTTCCACACCATCTTCAGTTTTTTGTCCCTACTGGGATAGTCTATCCGGAGAGCCCAACCATGTTCCTTGAGAGACACAGACCAATAGACTTTCATTCCAATCCTCATCCAGCACACCTCATTCAAATAATGAACTAGTGGATAAGATAAACAACTGTGGATGGAAGGAAACCCTTCAGCAGGGAAGCAATCCAGGAACAGGATTGGGGCGCCCTGGTCTAGAGTCCAATAAAGTTTTGGGAGATATTTTATATTGTAATCCACATTATTTACAATGTATCCTTTTGGGTAGAGAATGGGCCGTTAGAAATCTAATTTGCAATTATTATCATGACAATAAGGTCTGCCTAAATGTGTTGTTTAATGTTGTTGATCTTTAAACATGAACTCTCATGATGCAGAACACTTGTTAGAACCTCACGCCTCCCTGGCAGCCAGAGTAGCAGAACCAAGCATTTAGAGCCAGGCGTTCAGAACCAGGCAGTCCGAATCAGGCATTCAGAACCAGCAGTTCAAAATCAGGCCATGATTAGACTTCACAGCTCCAATCATTAATTAGTCAAAAACAGGAAGTCGACAGTCAATATCAAAGACATTGTTTCCTTTTGGAAAGGACACAAAACTGACTAAGTATGCCCGCTAAAAACTGTTATTATTTCCAGCAACTTGTTATGTTGAATAACATTCCTGTCCGATGAGCAGGAGGGCAGAGGGAGTTCTTCCCCGACCCCCCTGGCCCCCCGGCCCCCCGGCCTGCATCACCACACAGTCACATAGTGGAGGTGTGACTCTTATTAAACCAGTCAGTGTTCTTAGGTTGTGCTCGAAGGAAAAATACAAACTTGAAGAACCTTTTATGGTTCACGGTCAAACACATAAAGGTTCTAACCAGAACCATTTCACCATTTAAAGAACTTGTGAGTTCTCCAACATCAACGACTGTAAAGTAATCTTTGGGAGCCTAGTTCTCTTAAGTGTGTGTGTGTGTGTGTGTGTGTGTGTGTGTGTGTGTGTGTGTGTGTGTGTGTGTGTGTGTGTGTGTGCCAGCAGGGGAAGCAGGCTAGCAGTCTGGTTTGAAGGGCAGCTATTTAATCAGCCTGCACATCACATTCCTGCCAGGGTCTGACTTCCTCTGGTCATTAACTGTCTGACCAGGGATCTTCAGACACTTCCCACAAGAGCCTCCTCATACTCTTCCTCCTCCTCCACCCCCCCCCCCCAAGTCCCTCTCCTTCCTCTCTTGCTTCACTTTATCTCCTTCCTCCTTCCCTCTTTTCTCTCTCGTTCTTTGAGATCATCAAAAATGTATTTTCATGGTGGCCCTGAAGCTAGACCTAATTGCTTATAATTGAACTCTTTCTCCCGTCCCCATAACCTCCCATTTACCCCTCTGCCCCTTCAGCACAGTCCTCCAATCTCAATTTCTGGATTCCTCTCATCTACTCCTCTATTCCCTTTCCTTTTCTCAACACCCCCCCCCCCCCCCACACACACACACACACCTCTCTATCCCCCTTGCTCTCTCTATATATTTCTAACTCTCTATTATTTTTTTCTTTCCCTCAGTCACTCCCTGAGAGTTGATTTATTTGAGTCTGGGACAAGGACATCTGCCCACTAGCCAGAGACACTGACGTATGTCGCCTCCTCATCCCCCTCTCCCCATCATCCTTCTCTCCTTCTCTTCCTTCCTCCCTCTTTCAAATTGGGGTCACCACCCTTCATCCACGCTGGCTGGTGAATCACCAGCAGTCTTCTGTCTGGTGGGGGTTGTGTGGGGTGTGTGCATGGGGGGGGGGGGGGGGGGGGACTTCCGTCCTCTCTCCAAATTACCAGGGTGAACCGACATTGTCTGCTCTCTACTGTCTCATCACTCTGTCTCTGGGAGAGAGAAAGGGAGGAAGAGAGGGAGGGAAAGTAGCGAGGGAAGAAGAGAGACGGGGAGAAGCAAGGGACGAGAGGAGTGGGGTACACGAAGAGGGGAGAGAAAAGCGAGAGAAGAGAGAGGAAAAAGAGAAACCTTTCAGCTTCTTCCCGTTCCTCTTGTGTCTCTCTCTCTCCTCCATGTCTTCCTCGTGTCCTCTTGCAAGAAAGAAGAGAAAGGGAAAGACAGAGAAAGGGAGAGAAAAGAGAGAGAGTGACAAAGAGTGCAGGAAGACAGTGAAGGGCAATATGCCACACCAGTGGGTGATATAGAAGTTCATTAAACTGCTCTGTTCTGTCATTACCACAGTCATTAGGACTGGACTAATGTGGAGAAATAGAGATAGTGAGAGAGTTATGGAGGGTGAGACAGAAAGAGTGTGTGTGTGGCGGGGGTCATTGGTGGCTGGGCCTGAGAGTACATCTCTCTGGGACTAAGACTTATTTACTGATAATATCAGGGAGCAGGAATCTGAGTAAACACTGAGGACTGATAACACTGGGAAAAGGACACCTCCCTCTACCCTGCCCCCTGCACCCCCTCCCTCTACCCTGCCC